>NC_142805.1:30025265-30262528 GCF_049724085.1 Artemia sp. Qi Xiang Cuo
TGAAACAGACTATTTTCTTTCTTCAATATTTTCTAGTTACTGTGTATTCAGCAGTGCAAACATCAAGATTGAAAAAAAATGAATGTATTTTTAGAAAAAAACTATCGTGTAGAATCTTGCAGCTTTGGAAAAATGTTTAAATCTAAATTATCAGTTCACAAAATAGTCGATACAGAGGAGAATCTTCCGTCAAAAAACGGTTGACGACATCATGAAGTAGGACTCTCCAGTCTAGGATCATTTTATAGTGATTTTACATCGTAATACCAAAGCATTCTATCAATTTATTGACTGACTAATTGAAAAAAAAAAAATAGTATTGTAGATTTGTTTTTGAACATTACTTATATTTTCCAAAACAAAAAAAAAACAGTTTGTATGGAAAATGTAAAATCTAACATTCCAATGAAGCAAATATAACAGGAAATAAATCCTACTCAAACATGTTTAAAGTGTGACGTCACCTGTTTACCTCCTCCTCCTATTCTGTCTTTGGGAAATCTGAAACGAGTACTCAAAGTAAAAGAAAAAAGAACACTCTTTCTAGCAGATGTATTAGTTTGTGATCTACAGTCTGAGTGTCAATAGTGAAGAAAATGTACTACACATGTCCTCTATGTTTATATATATTGGGCAGTTGGTCATCCTGTGAGAATTGCACTACTGTCAGTGAATATGTTGAAAAGTGTAGATTTTGCAATCCATGCAAACTTCAACGAGAATATGCCATTAAAGTTAAAGATTGTAATCAACACCTTCAAGAAGTTTGTGATCTTCACGTCAGAGGATTCCTATTTTCAAATTATCACTACGAAAAATGTAACCAATGGGAAACTACCTGTCCTGGAATGATAAAAAAAAATTTAGTACGATCATTCAATCTATTCTCGTGAGACATTGTCGGGGGTTTAAACTATATCGGGAAGATGAATTTTGGCAGTGCTTTAAGTGTGAAAATATAAAAAGATTGTAGTTTCTACGGCATCGATCTAGATATACTGGCTGTTATGATTATAAACCTACATATTTTTATTTGGAAGTTATGGAGAGTGATTCCTTAGTTAAGAGTTCTGTTTGTGACGATGCTTCAAATGCACAAGCTGAATCACGTGAATTTTGCAATGTAAATTAAAAAAGTATCATTGACTACACAAAGAGATACGATGAGAGTGAAACTGCATCGTATTTTGCTAATTGTGAGCCTAACTTTTCCTTACTTAATCAACACAAAGTGAATATAAATGATCTATCACCACAAGTTGTCATTGACAATGACGACAATCTATATGTAGAAGAAGAAGAAATCTAAACAAAAAAAAACATTTTTTGTTATGTTTATACATGTTTTATTAATAAATAATTTTGCGCACTTTTTTAAAACACTTTACTCATATGGGTCTAAAACAAATATTTTACAGTTTTGAGAGTAAGTTTTCCACCACAATGTAGTTTAGACATGAGTTGTCTACACAAATATTGCGAAACTGCTTTTAAGTGTATTCAGGACATCTGAAAACGGAATATAGTAGCGCATGAAAACCACAGCTTTTAGTTGATGGATCTTGCACTCTCTTCCGGTTTTGAATAATGGTTTTCCCACTGCTTTCAATATAGGTTTTAATATGGTAACCATAGAATGTATATGGTAATCCGAGAGGATCGAAAAATTCAATAGTTTTTGTTGTTTGAAAGATGCACAACCAGTGTCCAATATTTCTTATATTCGATGGACTGCTATTAACAGTGATAATGGTATGAGTACCGCCTTGAGTTTTGTCAAGGAAATCCAAGGGTAGACAATAGGATTTGTATTTGGACATGAATGTATCCAAGTTAAATACATCAATTATTTGATTCATGTTCGTGGTGCCAAGTCCAGTAGAACACTACCATCGGGAGTGATCTCCCAATAGGTTTCAAATTGACATAGTGATATGAATGCAATGTTTTTAATCAAGGCTACAGTGAATGTGCACCCTAAACGTCCACTCCCTGTTCTAACAACAATCAAATTCTGAGTGCCAGACAAGTCTACAGCAATTATATCCTGAGTTTTTGAAAATATTGAATCAATTATTCCATTTTCAAATAGCTGTGAATCATGATCCAGTGATTGCATGATCGATTCATTGAGAGTTCTATCTGATCTGCTATCAAATGATAAATTGTACAAAGAAACTCTCTTCACTTTGCAACAAGACTGGACAGACCAAAAAAATTTAAATCACTAGGAGATAGCACCGTTGGGTCAAGAACCCTACAGTACTAACACTCTTCACAGACGCCAATACAAGTTTCGAGGGGATTTCTCCACTGATAAATCATAAATCAGTATAACTACGATAACCTGTAGCAATGTGACGTTGATTGGTAACTGTATGAGGAACGAGCAGCTTGGTGTCGTTACCATTTGCTCTCAGTGTTTCCCCTACCAATGCAACAGAGCTCATGGCCTATTGTTTTAGCACATGAAATACTGATGAAGTTAGATTGCCCATTACATCAGGTGCTCCAGCAATGGTTTTTCTCAAAATGAAAATATCTGGAGCAAGTTTTAACTTTATTTCAATCTCAATGTTGGGTGGTGACCTTTTCGAAATAACCAGTATTTCATGATATAATTTACGAACCAAATGATATTCCTTGGTCACTCCTTTAGTCAGCTCCAAATCACTGTCGACATTTAATCTATGTTCATAGTCCACTGCTTGACCTGTGAATTTTTTGTATTATTTTGGTGTCAACAACATAAATTGTCTATAGCTTGCATAGTTTGAGTAAGTATTGCTATTGCTCACCATTGTTCCATTAATATACGCTTTAATTTGTCTGAAAAAGTTTTGTAGAATACAGTTTTTATATGAGAGAACATAAACAGTGCTAGGAGTTTTATTTTCAGACTTTTTCTTCGCCACAACATTTAAATCAATAAATGTGGATGACAAATCAATGAAATAATCTTCATTGGAAAATATTTGAAAGTGTGTATTTTCGGATAGGGGTTGCTGGGGGTGTAATTGTTCATAGTAACCATGTTTGACACTGACATCAACATTTTCAGCATTGAATAGATTTAATGATGAAGTAATCGATGGTTTGATTTTTTATGAGGGAGATAAGTCATCTTATGAGAAAAAATCTTGTTTTGATCTAACAATCTTTTTCTTTTTCTTGATGCTTTTTCTTTTCAAAATTGTTGTTGTTGATGATGGCTTACGCTTCTCACCTGGATGGAGACTGATGAGTGAATTACTACCACACACCATTTTTAAACCTTTTCCACTTTTTGGAGATTTTAATTGTTCGCCAACAGCTCTTGCTGAAGATCTAAGATTTTCCTTAAGACTGTCCTTGAAATTCTTACCCGAACCTAATCCCGTAGCTTTGAGCCAGCAAAATTTGTTGCAGCTGGAACAATATATTGCATGACAATGGGTAGTGTAGAACGAAATAGCCTATAAAACAAACTACCAAGACCATAGCCAGACATCGTAGTACGCCCTTTATAGTAGTCCAATCCGTGGCTCATTTGAAGAGGACTCAAAGCAGCAGCAAAATAATTCATGGCTGGACTAACAAAAGGAATTCTTTTACTATTTATTTTGAGTGCCGGGTCGAAAATGGCATATAATAACGCACAAGCACTTTGTTAGAGTTGAAAGATCACTGAGTTCAGTTGTTAGTGTTAACTTACAGAGTTCCAAATACGAAGTGTTTACAGCAACATACTGGAGGTTTCTTATATTTCAGTGATGTATATTATTTTCTGTACTTTTTCTTTCTAGAACACGTAAAAGGGGGCAATGGAATTGCCAACTCTGGAGGATTCCACAAATAAATCGTAAATAAGTATACAACTGTTCGGAGAAAAGCTGGGTGTGTAGCCTGCATTGATGACATTGTCACTGCCATTGAAATTTTCTATCTTAATAATACAATTTTTAAAACCAGGAACCTTAAGTAAATTTTCATTGAAGAAAATTTTTTGATTATGAAATGAATTGGTAATATAAATTCTCCTTCGTTCTGTTGAATAACTGAAAGTAAAACCACCTGTTTTTCGACTTGCAATTTTTTCGTTGATAAGTTGACACAGCTCATGCATATTATTGTATTCCCTGTAGGGGATGTTAGCAAGAGGTAATCATTTGAGTTAAAAGTTATTATTGTACCCTCATCATTAAATTCAAATGGTCATATTTTAATATAATATGAGATATCTTTTCTTAGAACATCATATGTATTCCTGATCATACAATCTATGAGAGAAATTTCATATATACCTTGAAATTTAATGGTAGGTTAAAATTTGGTCCCAAAATTACTTGTTCTATTCGAATCACCATAGAGAGGATTGGAAACATTAGAAAGGCATATTACATAGAAATCATGGGACATTGTGTAAGTCTTCGAAACCTATCAGAGCATTAAAAACAGAGTTGTAACCAACCCAGTGAACCAACAACTGTTTCTTACCACTCCACGGTCCAGTTTTTATTACTTTTTCAATTTGATAAATACCACTATCTTTTAACGTTTTGCAATTCATAGTCATAAAATCCCCCAAAAATCTCATCATCTTTGCTATCTCATAGTTAATGGGTCACAGAGCTAATCTCTATAGCTTTTGATGCTTTAAAAGTTCAGAAGAGAGTAGTTAATTTCCTTTTTCCAAAATATTGCATGACCTATTGATTTGAACCATATTAACCACAATCAATTTGCTTTTTACTTCCTTTTTGTTATTAGATGCATGTTTAACAAAAATGTCAAGTGTATTGTTATTATTGGGATGAACTTCAAAAGGACTAAGATTGGAAAGGAAACAATGAGGATGTTGATTGTAAAATGACATAATTTTATCCAAATCATGAATAAAGACAGCAGTGTTTTTGAGTGTACAATATCTAAAAATGTGAACGCGATTGATTTTAATAAATCATTAAGCCAATGCAGCCTTGATTGTACTGTGACTATGATACAACTGTGTATTATATTTGAGTAGAACTTTCTTCACATATGGATTGACCAATTCACTTCCTTAATATGTTTGTATTTTTTTATAGAAATGCCGATGAAGTATTGTTTCTAGAGCAATTGGAATCTCCTCTCGACGCGTAGATTTTAGCGGAATGGCACAGGAGTAGCGACTAAAAATACTAATTGCAAATAGAATGCACTTGTATGGTTTATTGTTTTGTCGTTGCCATTAATCCAAAGTCATAAGATCAGCTTGCATGATTTGTAGAGGGTAGAATTCCTTAGTTTTCCGATATTGATTTGTGCAAAGTCTGCGATTTCGATGAAGTGCGTAGCCAGGTTCATTTTGAAGGTATTTTTTTGCTACACTCTGTTGAAAATTGGAGACTTGAGCAAGTGTACTGGTAGCACCAAGATTCCCCATCTCACCAACATATGCATAAATACGTTGTAGGGTTTCATCCATTTTGCATGAAAATGTGTACTATCACCACCTCGTCCACCGCTACCCTTATGTATACTAACAGAGGTGTTGGCAGTTGTCAGGAAAAAATGCTTTTTTCTATTAGTTAAAGTTGAATCATTGCTGCTGCTGCTTTTGTAATTGGATGTAGTTGTACTTGTTAGCAGTAGGGTCTTGAAATCATCTTTTTCAGAATAATCATCCTCCATATACTTTTAATTATTTAAATGATTCAAATCTTTTAAATTTTTTATATTTATCAGAAGTGCTGTGTTAATGCTCGATTCTGGGATATATCTCAAAATATTTTTGTCAATGTATAGAGTTTTCTTGTCATTTGAGACAGAATAAGTTATAAGATCAATAAGATTGTAAGTGTTGCTACCTCGAGTGATTTGATTATTCGTAATATCAATTTGAATATCAAAGTTTTCATTCAAGTAGTTTAACAGTATTTTACCCTGTTTTCGATAGGAAACTGGTAATAGATATTATATTCTTGATTAGTGATCTTCAAGTGGTATTAGTTACGTTGATCCAGATAATAGAGTAATATTTTCTTCTTGTATCTTATGTGCATTCACAACACTAATGAGCTTCGTTTCATTTGGCTTCTAGTTGTCAATACGATGAAGGGCCATTTAAAAAATTTACGGGTTAGGATCGTCAAGTACGATGTTATTATTAAGAAATTCTGTGAGATTACATTAAAAAGTTTACAATGGATATAGACCTTCATCAATTTCAGTGAATTTGTAGAGTTTTGTCTTTTTTTTTTTTGCAATACAGATGCAGTTGAAACGGAAAAAGAAGAAGATTGCTAGCAAGACCGGTAATAATTGGCAATAAATCTGTGAAAAAACCATCCCCTGCCTGAACTAAATGATTTATTTTTTATTTTTCACTGGTCTTTCCCTTTGACCGTGCACGAAAAAAGGATTGACGTTGTCTATTCTGCATCTTAATAGCAACTGGTAGTTGAACATTGCTTTCAATTAAATTTAAACACTGTTCGGAATTGATTTTAAACAACTCTGGATCTACATTGCGCAATATGCCTTTCCTAGGTCGAGGTTTTGAACTAATCAAAACAGAGAAAAAATATCTATTGTGATGTAACTTCGTCACTTTCGTAGTTTCAGCTAATATCTTTTTCTGTCACTCAGTGGCAGATATCCTATTATCTCACGATTAAATATATTACCAAAAACACATAGTTCTTGAGGTGTGTTTTGATTAAGGTCAATTAAAATGTATCCATTTAGTTAACATGTAGCCCAATTGTAAGCTGACATCAAGAATATTGGTTGACCTGGATAAATTCGTTTGTTTATTTTGTAGAGGTAGCTCAAGTCGCGACAAACTTTGTATGCGATTTATTGAGTGCAGTTCAAAGCACGAATTTGCTCACATTTACTTTGATGAAAGAAACTGTGCAAAACTCTGTTGACGAAAATTATTTCATGATGGGAAAGTACTTTGTTCAATTGTATCGTTGGCACAAACCATTACTTTATTGATTTGGCTAAGCCATCAATAATAAGCCAAGAATTTGGTTCAATTGAGTTAAAAATAACATCCGATGCCCCGATAAGTTAAATTTCAGGCTCAGCAGTCCATATTCTATCAAATGGATGTGGTTAAACACTATAGGAATAGTTTATATTTTTTATGGTAGTTTGATGATCCTCTGCTGCCAACATTTCACCTCGATTCTGAATTATCTTCATCAAGAGTTTGGTTTTCCCATTCATTGATGGCCCACAAAGAAAATCTCTGAAAGGTGTTTTAAACTGGTATATAATCTATGTTTCCCGCTACTTGTATTTATCTCTATTCAATTAACAACAAAAACTGAAGTAAAGTCAAAGTGTTTACTATATTAAACAGTCGATACAAAAGAAAAAATTAGAAATTCAACAATTTTTTTTTACATTGTGCAATGAAAACTAGTAAATGTATATACATATATATATATATATAAAGAAATAAAAACTTTTAATAATACAACACTGGAAACAAAAAAAAATCAGCTCTAAATCATTAAAAGATGCTACCGGTAGCGCCCCCCCCGGCCGCAGGCCCCCCCTCCCGCTGGCGGCCAGCCGGGCGGCCGAAGGCCCCCCCCGGACGTGGGCCGCGAGGCCCCCCCCTCCCAAGGTTTTAGGAATTTTTTAAATAAGTTTACTCACACCGAGACTTTCCCTATGATGAACACACTCGTCTCGGTCGGATGTTAAGAAGTGCCCAAGGGGAAGGGTACTTACACCATCTCTACAAACATAAACCTTGTCAGAAATGGTACTCATAGCAATCTTTTCAACATTTACAGTAAATTTTTTATATTTTAACGAGCGAATTGCCAGCAGTTTTCCTCTTGGAATTGAATTTTCTCCAGCATACTTTTTATAAACACCCATGTCAAAAGTCTTTTCCACATACTGCATGGGCACTCCCTTGCAATAGTTTCTGATTTCATCACTGTGTGTCTGTATGAAGTAAACCTTCGGACTTACAAACATACCCCGAGAAATCAAGTCACTTTCCGTTTCTGATTTTTAAAATAAAAGTAGGTTTAGAGCTTAATATTTGACTAGTTCCGGATAAACTTCCCCGACCCAGTTGGTATAGTCCATCTGAGAACTAATGATTTCACCATTAGCCAAATCGTCAAGTAGGTTTTGTTTTGACTTTTAACAATAGAAAATCTTTATCCCCATATCATATCTCTACTTGTTCCTTCCTCAGCCATTGAACCCTAGCCATATGTTAGTAGAATTCCAGCATGAGCTTTTTTAAAATTTCTAATATGGCACTACCTGCTGAAACATTTTTATTTAATACTTTGTTTCTTTTTTTCTATTCAATAGTACCATGTCTGGAGCAGTGATTGTAAAGGAAGTGTAATTGGGATCGGCAATTCGAGCAAATTGGTCGGGATCGGTTACAACGTCACAACGACACCTATTGCGAACACTTTCACACATTTTACCAAAGGCCGAATTTAAAATGAGTTTATAGATTTGTTTTTGCACCTTTGTTTTTGCTTCGGAATGTTTCTTGACAAAAGTGTCAACAAACATTTTCAAATAAGGTTTTTGACTGAATTGTAGGTCTCTATGGATCTTTGTGACTTTGAAATCATTGTTACACATCCATTTCAATGCCACGTGTTGTACTATAATATTTTTTTCGGCAGGAGATCATCAATAAGTTTTTGTTTTGAAGGTGACCAATATATTCTCTTCTCTTCCACCAAAAATCTGTTACAAGGACTCAAAGAGTCCCTAGAAAAATATCTATTAATTCATTGAAAAGCAAAATATTTTACTGTATCATGAGGCTCCACTGGTATCTCCCCATCAATTTCAAAAAACCATCCCACTGGCCCATTCTCCTCAACACTGGTAATGTTGGGGAAATTGGAGGCAGAAGGGTCATTAAGCCTCTTATAGTCATCGCAAGGTAGAGCATAATGAGTCATAGCCGAGGGATATAGAGAATTCATATCAAGGAAAACTGCATTCGACTTTTCTCCCGTGTTCTTTCCAATCGGATCAGTTTCCAAGATATAGTTCCCATGGAAAACTTAGCCACCCCTCATTGATATCTCGCTAAACAAATAGTGATCAATGCCAGTGATGAGTGCAATTTTTTCCTGACTAATTTTAAGGTACAGGTCTATTACCATATATGGATTGGAAAAGTAATACCCTAGATTAAGATTAGATTTCTTATTAATTTGACCCATATTTTAACAGAATATATCCAACAGAGTTAGCATATCACTTGACGAATATAATTTGCAGTTGTCAAATCCATTTTTACACCCTCCCTCTGCCCACCCCTTTTTGGCAAAGTTTTATTCATCAGGGATGCACCTATGATCGTGCAGACTGTCGTAAAACGGTTCAATTGAGGGAATTTTCTCCTCAGCAAATCTCAAAATTGAATTAAAATCATTATAAGCGTAAACACCTTTGGCCATTAAAAAATCATGGGAAGAATTTGGCAATTTTTGTTTGAGAAGGGGGAAAGCACTGCAACAATCATCGTTTTTTTAAACTTGAATTAATTCACTGAAAGATTTTTGATAAAAGCCGAAGGAATCTAAAAAGCGAATTTTATTCGTGTACTCAACATCGTCTTCAACAAATTTCCACATAAATTCCAAAACAAGCAATTTTTCCGATGATTTAGTATGATTTTTAAGGAAAAGCTGTCTTCCACCCATGCATCATCTATAACTCCATTTCTTTTAAGTTGTGCCATTGCTGGTCGCACAAACTTCAGATCATAGTTGGAATTGTGTATAAAAATCGGAAGAAAGAATTATTGTTTAATTTTTATATTGCAATTATTATGAGCCCAGCCCCGAAAGTTACTTCTCCCTGTGGAATTAGCATCAATAAGATGATTATGATCCCGTACTTTATCGTTCTCGGCAAGAGCACCCCTACAAACTCAACAAATTGATCCTATTTCTAGAACTCATTCTTCCTCATCTGTTATTGACATGGGATAGTTGGTATGGAGCAAACTTGATAAAGACTGATTTGCGGTTTTGATTAGTGCTACAAGCGTTTTTGCCATGTTTCCCACCTCTCCCATAGTCTCAAAAAACTCTACCAGTTTCATTTTGTTGTTGTTGGGGTCTCGCTGAGCATGTGCATATGACACAGCTACAAGTTTATGTTCTTTGACTATATTTGGCTTTGATGAGTCAGATACATCCAGCCGTCTTGCTTCACAATCCAAAGCCACCTTATCACTCTGTAATAGGGAATTTTGTAAGTTTTTAAATTGTAAAATGGCTTTGTCTCCTGCCGGCATTTCTGCTCTTTGATTACCGGAATTTTGCACTATTTTATATGATCGTTGTATTATCTCTCAGTTCGTAAATTGGGAAAGACAAATGGGGCAGTAATGTCGTTCCCCTTTGTGAACACCCTGAGATAACAATCTACTAACTGCAGTAATGGGGAAAAAATGACCGTATGAATTTATATCTTTGGCAGGCTCATATATGATCCAAACCAAATTTTTTATATTATCTACTGCCGGTGTCCTAACTGAATACAAAACTCCTTTTTTATTTGGTTTCTTCCCCCCATCCACAAATTCTGTATTGTATTGAAGAACCACTACCCCCAACCCAAGATTTTCAGTTTCTTTTACAAATATTATTATTTCTTTTAAGTAAACCGGATACTTGCCCTCCAAAAAATCAAAATTTACTTTTGGGAAATTTTCTCCACCATTTCGCGCAAATTCGTCCATTTTTTTCAATCTAGTTTCCGCTGCAAGAGGTTTATGTGCAGCAGTTAAAAATGCATATTTAAAACATTTCAAACCTGCGTCAAATCTTAAATCTTGAACTCCCCCTGTAGACGACAAATCTGGATGACATTTTATTCGTCGGTGTCCACCCGCCCCTCTTAAAGTAAATTGTTTTTTTAATTTACTGAGTTTCAGATCCAGATGCTCTATGAATAAAATTGTGGACCCACTACCCTTCTCATTAAATGTATCCAAAGTGGATATTAATTTATTGACCCAATTGAATAAATTATCATCAAAATTATTTAAACCAGGGTAAAATGTATTATTCCGGGTTGAAAAATAAAAATGAAAAATATCAGCTGACTGTCCTTTTTATAAATATACTTTTTGACTAATTGGAGCTTTAATACCATTTCTTCCACCCAAGCTCTGCATTTGACTCTCAATAAGTGCTTGAATTTTGTCGATGTATCTATGGAGAGTATCAACAGGGTCGACTAAAATAATACTTCCGTCATTTAAAATCTCCTCGGGGGGATTAAAAACTACCCTGTGTGTTTCAACGTGACCTAAAGCAGATTATAACATGCTAAATTTACGTAATAAACTTTCTGAGGGTGTGACAGTGTTTTCAAACCCTGCACCATTTTGCACAGGGATCATTTCACTATTAGCATTTACATTGCCCCCAGAAACATCACTATCAACGATTTCCACAAGCTTATTAAGCTCTTCCATAGTAAACTGAAAATCAGGGGGAATATTTTGCGACATACCTTCACTAATATCCTCTTCTGAAGTTGGTCCTGTGAAATAGGATATTTCTCTTGGATTCTTTCTAATTCTGAACCATGGAAGGTAGTCCATTTTGTCACATTCCCCTGAAACTAAAAGAAATAAATTTAGTTTTTTCCCTTTGCTGGATGTCTCTTCAAATTCACATACACACACACACACTATACAATTGTAATTGAGAGAGAGAGAGAGAGAGAGAGAGAGAGAGATAGGATAAAATTAATTCTTTCTCTGAATCGATAGTTGTTTTTATAGAGATGTTGGGGGTGGGGGGTGGGTGTTGGGCTTATCATACACACACACAAACGCACATTCTCCTCTCAATTTTTTTTATATGCAATTTTAACAAATCCTTTTTAAGTAACAAAAGTATAATAAGAGGCTTATGTTCAAACATAAGTATGAAAGAGAGAGAGGAGGAATTTAATTTCCTTACGTTCTCGTTAGAAGAGCTGATCGTAGCTTGTGGAGAGTCCATGTTTCTTGTCAGGAGATCTTGTGTCATCCGAGGACTAGGGATGGTTTCCACTATATTCAAAAGTGTGTCCATAACTGTACAATCAACATGACCGGGAGATTGAATTTCATTTTTGTCTTCCGCTGAATGCATTTCGTGTGACGTAGATGTCCTAGGACTAGGGATGGTCTCAATCAGTCTCAACAAATTGTCTATAACAGAAGGATCAACATTTCCTGGTGATTGATTCTCTTCTTAATTTTCTCTCCGATTGACTGCACATGGAACCTCTTTCAGCTCAACAATTCTTATCTTTTTTGGTTTTTTGGTCGCCTCTTCTTAGCATCGGTCTAGAAAGTAATCGCAAAATCAAATTATTTGCTAAAAATGTATAATTTTCTTTTAATCCTGAGAAAAAAAAAACAGTCTCAGTTTTTAATTTCTAAGTCATGGAATGCTAACAAACTATTGTTTCTTGTAACTGTTTTTTTTGTATAAGAATGGAGGATGGTCTTATCATACACAAACATATATTTATTAAATTCCCCTATTATTATTATTTTTAATACATTTTTTACTAATCCTATTTAAAAAACAAATGCATAATAAGAGGCTTATGTTCAAACACGCACATGAAAGAGAGAGAGGATAAATTAAATTTCTCTTGCGTTTTTGATAGAAGAGCTGATCGTAGCTTGTGAAGAGTCCACGTTTGTTATCGGGAGTTCTTCTGCTATTCTAGGACTAGGGATGGTCTCAATTAGGTTCAATAAACTATCCATAATAGAAGGATCAACATGTCCTGGTGATTGATTCTCTTCTTCATTTTCCCTCCGATTGACTGCTCGTGGAACCTCTTTCAATTCAATAATTTATCTTTTTGGTCTTTTGATGGCCTCTTTGGCATCGGTCTAGAAAAAATTTGCAAAATTAAAATATTTGCTAAAAATATATATAGTCTTTTCAATCCTGAGAAAAAAAACAGTCTCAGTTTTAATTTTTAGAGGCTTGTGTTCAAACATACAGCAGAAAGAGAGAGAGAGAGGATACAGAAATCTTGAAGAAAATATTTGCATAAGTAAAGAAACAGTTCCCCTATGGACCCCGTGGACCCTCACTACTTTTCCTTATTTATTTTACGTTTTTGTGGACATGAGGCTGAGTTATTATAGCAGAGTAGGACACAAAGCTAAGAAAATATTTTCTTGTCTCTTCGAAATAAAGAAGTCCATTTTAAATCTGCATGGTTCTAATATATAGTATACTCCATATTATTTATATGAAGTATATATAGTATATATATACTATAGTGTATATAGATCATATATATAATATATATATATACTATATAATATATATCTTATCTATGTCTTGTGGAATCAGTAATCTAAGACTTGTCTCAATTTTAATTTTTAGAGGCTTTGGTTCTAATTAGAGGCTTATTTAAATGAAATTAAAAAAAGAGAAACCTTGAAGGTATTTTAGACCGGAAAATCTTCTGAATTCCCCTTCCCTCCCCTAGTACAAAAATTCACTCACTTTTTCTTCTCTGTTAATAATATACGATTAATTTTCTACATTTTATTGACCTCGGTTGTTCTTAATGAATTTACATTGGTCTATAAAAAAAGTCTCTCAAACAGAACGAACAGGGCTCTTCAGAAAGAAAAACATTGACGTGGTATATATTTGATCTCAAATAAAGGGAACTAGTGTTTTCATACTACTTCAAAAAAGCTCATTGATATGCTTTAAGTTTTAGCTCAAATGACTATTATTCTATTTCTAATATTAAACTCAATAAAATAAAATAACTACTTTTCTTAAAATAAATAGTTGATTATTTCTTTTCAATCCTTCCCTCTCCTCGTCCTAAAAAAATATCATTTCTTTTCAATAGTGTTAAATACGCCATCTTATATTGGTCTCAAGTGAAAGTAAATCTTTGAACGCCCATAGTCTTCAAAACGTATTACTATACGTCTTGATGCTGCAAGCCGCTAAATTTCTCAAGATACGACGTTTAGTATTATGTAAAGCGTTAGCATGTTAAAATGGAATTTTATTGAAGGAATATTGCTTAAAAAGTGAAAACATGAAATAGGATTTGATTGTTCATTTTAGTGTATACTTGGAACAATTTATTACGAAAATGGTAAGAAGTACATATATATATATTAGTTTATAAATTATAATGCCCCACTAGATATTTACTTGATAATTCAATAGCTATGAAATTTATAAATTATATATTTTAATATGACTATCTCTCTTCCACTTCCATTCACTAAGAATACTAAAAAAAAAGAAACACTTACCCTCTCCACATAATCACTAAAATCCAAATTTCTTTTCTCAGACACAATTTATTCACTTAGCTACTCTGCACAAGTCGAGTATTGTCAAACTAATGATAACATTATCAATGATTTCTTATCTTATATGTACGTTTCAGAAGGTCATGGGTTTCCGCTCAAAGTCCTGATTTCATCCAATCACAATACCTATTGGCCCAAGTGAATTGGATTTTCCTAAAACCAGCAAGCGAGTTAAGTAGTTGGGTTTTCCCCTTGTTGCCTATTATTTCAGTGGTGATCCCATATTGAAGGTATATTTTTCCCCAAGATCTTCCCCTGGTGAGAAACAAATTAGGTTTTCCCAAAATTGTTCCCAAAAACTTGTTATGTAATTAGGGTTTTTCTCAAGGTCTCAGTTGAAAAAAATATTTCTGGGTTTTCCCCTGGGACCTTGACCTCAGGGCTCAGAGACTTCGGACTCCCTAGCAAAGGGGTATAGCGCCGACTATTATTGTTCCCCATATACTACTTAAGTCAAATAGTGTACTGGCATGTTAATAAATTGAGAGGGAGTAGTCAACCTGGACTTGTCCCAGTTAAAGATAGGAACGGGACCAAAATTTCTTATCAGAATTAGTGATAATAAAAAATTTAAAGAGCTAAGGGTTTACCATTTTGAGAATACGCTAAACCGGAATAGAGCTACAGGAAAGGATATAGAGGAAAACGAAAAATTTTGTGACGCCTTAGATTTGAAGGAAGATTTACTTTGTGAGAAAGAATTATTAACATGGGTGCCCAAAAGGGGGGAGGTGATGGAACTTATAACGTTTTACTTATGAACATGCAGATTGTCGAGAGTGAATTGCCGAGAATCTGGAAGATGTAGCTAGACGGTATAATAGTCAAATAGTGTACTATCGATTATTTTATTTGTGTCCATGGTAATCTAGTAAAACAGTGCCATTGGGGATTTCACATTAAAGTAGTAACATTCGTTCAGTGCTCACTGTCAATCATGGGCGCCTATAAGCTGAATTCCAGGTAGGGGCAAACCTCGTCTAATTGGCACTTTTAATGCTATATAATAAAAATCTCAGAACAAAAATCTAAAAATAAGGCAGCATCATTGAGCCAGGAGGGCAGGCACCCCTGCCCTCCTTATGGGCGCCCATGCTGTCAATGGTTCAGCAAAGGTTTACTCCAAACTTACCGTGCCGTTCGTGGAATTCAATAAGCAAGTCACAATTCCAACAGGAAAATTGGATTTTGTGTGATTTGTTTGAATTCCAACAGAAAAATTGGATTTTTTTTACTTGTTTGAATTCGAGCAAAACATTTTGTTGGATATAAATTTTTTTTTTTTTTTTTTTACAGTGCAGCTTTTCCACTTGAGACACGACACCAAAAGCGCCATTTTTAGTGCCATTTGAACTTGATGATGAACTTATATGAGAAACGTAGATATGTGCAATACCTTTTATATGAGCTATAAAAGATCTACCAACGATGTTCGGGTAGCCTGCTAGTGCCACCCTTTGAGAAATAGCACAAAAAGTGCCATTTTAGCTCTATATGGCACTTGCAGATGGCAGAATTTATAAAAAGCACGTAGATATGAGAAATAGCTTTTGAATGAGCCACTAATAATCTCTTTATGATGTTCTGGTAGCCCGCTAGACCTAATTAAAAAAAAAAAACAACAAAACGGGAGACAGATCAGTGCTACCGATGCAAAAAAGTGATTTTCATTGTTGTTCAGGGAGGGGGACTGTAACTTGCCTGTAAAAGCTTTTGACCATGTCGGTTCCAATGGTACACTTTTCAATTTGATATGAAACCATTTTCGAGGGGTGTGAGGCTTTTTTTCGAAATCAACATAAATTTCTTTTCGCAATAAACTTTTACATTTAAGATGAACCGAAATAATAGTTAACGTTCCTGAGTCAGTGTCAGATGGGATTTTTTTTCACTAGGCAGTTTTTTTCAAAACGTGTTTTTTAACTTTTGTTTACTATGGGTTGTAGTTCGCTCTTTACTAGGTTGCAGCTGCCGCTGCAACCATGATACCTTTCCGGGACAGGCTTTAAAAAAGTAAGCCTAGAAAATGACTAAAAAAAACAACAGCGGATACCGATATTCCCCTTACGATACATGCGATACCAATACGAACAATACCGATACGCGCAGTATCGATATGCCCGGTACCACATACAGCCCTTCCACATGGATTATGGAGGGCCGTATCATCATCAAAACTATATATATTGAACCTTTGAACTAGTTACCATTCCTGATTCGGTTTCAAATGGAAATTTTTTCTCATCAGACAGTTTTTATGAAAACACGTTTTTCAACTTTTGATTACTATGGGCTGTGGTTCGCTCTTTACTAGGTTGCAGCTGCTGCTGCATACCATACAAGAATAAGACCTTCGCTAAAGTTCTTCAATCAGCTGAATCAAACGCTTGCTCATAATCTATAAAACTTAGGACTAATGGTGTTTGATATCTGAGGCACTTCTCAATTATTAACCTTAGACTGAAAATTTCGTCGATACATCCTCTACCTTTCAAATAACTGGACTCTTCTCCTTTTAAAACTTTGTCTACAGCATCTTTAAGTCTAAAAAGTGTAATCATACTATGTTATTTGCTAGCTACAAAAACCAGGCTAATGCCTCTGTAATTACCACGAGCACTCTTATCACCTTTCTTAAGCAGGGGTTTAATTAGGGTTTACCTAAAATCGCTAGGTACTTTTTCCTTTTCAGAAATCATATTCAAAATCTTCAGTAACTTATTTCTGACCTTATAGCAGTAGAGTACTAAGTACCATTTTGCTTGCCTTGTGTTCCTTCCTGTGCTATTTGCTTGCCTTATGTTCCTTCCTATGCTATTCTAGGCAACACTCACGGATACAAGAATATACAGTGTAGTTTGACGTGCACATTGCAATCAACCTTTTCAAAGAGCGTGAATAGAACCTGTCAAAGAGTTTGATAACCTCTAGCTTAAAGGCATTTCATCGAGTTTGATTAAGAATGCAACATGTCTAGAATTGATGCCATATGCTGTTGAATCATTTACCAAAAAAATAAATCTATCTGCAAAAAAGGGTTTAGCATTTGCGAATTAGACTCTATGAACGATATTAATTAATGTTTGAATAATAGGAGCGTGAATGATTCTAATTAGTGATTGGATCGTATGAAAATGGAGAAAAAGGGTTAAACTGATTAGCAGTTAAGGTAACCCCGAAGAGCATGTTAACTCATAGCTTATTTATAATAAATTTGGAACAATATCAATCTATGGAAATGATTAATGATGATAAAATGGTCTTATGACTTGACCTAGCTTTACTTCTATGATGTGTTCTGTAAAATACACAATAAACACAATAAATACACAAATACACGATAAGGTTTTTGACTGAATTGGAGGGCTCTATGGATCTATATGACTTTGAAACCATTGTTACACATCCATTTCAATGCTACGTGGTGTACTACAATATTTTTTTTCGGCAGGAGATCGGCAATAAGTTTCTGTTTTGAAGGTGACCAATGCATTCTCTCCTCCTCCACCAAAGATCTGTTGCGAGGACTCAAAGAGTTCCTAGACTCAGATCTATTAATGCACGGAAAAACAAAATCTTTTACCACATCATGAAGCTCCACTGGTATCACCCCATCAATTTCAAAAAACTATCCCACTGGCCCGGTTTCCTCAACACTGGCAATGTTGAGGAAATTGGAGGTAAAAGGGTCATTGAGCAACTTATAGTCACAGCAAGGTAGAGCATAATGAGACATAGCCGAGGGGTATAGAGAACTCATATCAAGAAAAAGTGCATTCGACTTTTCTCTCATCTTTTTTCCAGCCGGATCAGTTTCCAAGATATGATTTCAATGGAAAACGTAGCCACCTCTCATTGATCTCTCGATACACAAGTGTTGATCAAGGGTGGTGATGGGTCCATTTTTTTACCGACTAATTTTCAGCAAGAGGTCCATTACCATATGTGGACTGGAAAAATAATACCCTAGATCAAGATTAAATTCCTTATAAATTTGGTCCGTATTTTTACAGACAATATCCAACAGAGTTAGCACATCACTTGACAAATACAATTTGCAGTAGTCAAATCCATTTTTGCAAAAAAAACCCTCCCTCTGCCCATACCTTTTTGGAAAAGTTGTAATCATCAGGGGTGCACTTGCGATCGTGCAGAGTGTCGTAAAACGATTTAATTAAGGGAGTTTTCTCCTCGGCAAATCTTTATATGGAGTTGAAATGATCATAAGCATAAACACCTTTGACCGTTAACAAATCATGGACGGAGTTTGACAATTTTTGTTTTAAAAATGGGAAAGTACCATAACAGTCATCTTTTTTTTAAACATCAGTCAATTCACTGACATATCTATTGTAAAAGTTATAGGAATTTAAAAAGTAAATTCTATTCATTTGCTCAATACCGTCATCAACATGTACCCACATAAATTCTAAAACAAGCAATTTTTCAGAAGACTTAGGTATGATTTTTTAGGAAAAGCTGTCTTCCACCCATGCATCATCTATAGCTCCATTTCTTTGAAGTTGTGACATTGCTGGTAGCACAAACTTCAGATCATAGTTGGAGTTGTGTATAAAACCGGAAGAAAGAGTTGTTGTTTAATTTTTAAATTACAATTATTATGAGATCAGCCCCGAAAGTTACTTCTCCCTGTGGAATTAGCATCAATAAGATGATTGTGATCTCGTACTTTATCGTTATCGGCAAGAGCACACCTACAAACCCAACAAATTGATCCTATTTCCAGAGCACATTCTTCCTCATCTGTTAATGACATGGGATAGTTGGTATGACGCAATCTTGAAATAGACTTATTCGCTGTTTTGATTAGGGCTACAAGTGTTTTTCCATGTTACCCTCCTCTCCCATAGTCTCAAAAAACTCTACCAGTTTCATTTTGTTGTTGTTGGGGTCTCGCTGAGCATGTGCATAGGACACGGCTACAAGTTTATGTTCTTTGACTATATTTGGCTTTGATGAGTCAGATACATCCAGCAGTCTTACTTCACAATCCAAAGCCACCTTATCACTCTGTAATAGGGAATTTTGTAAGTTTTTAAATTGTAAAATGGCTTTGTCTCCTGCCGGCATTTCTACTCTTTGATTACCGTGAATTTTGCACTATTTTATATGATCATTGAATGTTTTCTCAGTTCGAAATGGGGAAAGACACATGGGACAGTAATGTCGTTCCCCTTTTGGAACACCCTGAGATAACAATCTACTAACTGCAGTAATTGGAAAAAAATGACCATATGAATTTATTTCTTTGGCAGGCTCATATATGATCCAAACCAAATTTTTTTTATTATCTACTGCCGGTGTCCTAACTGAATACAAAACTCCTTTTTTATTTGGTTTCTTCCCCCCATCCACAAATTCTGTATCATATTGAAGAATTACTACTCCCAACCCAATATTTTCATTTTCTTTTACAAATATTGGTATTTCTTTGAAGGACACCGGATACTTGCCCTCCAAACAATCAAAATTTACTTTTGGGAAATTTTCTCCACCATTTCGCGCAAATTCGTCCAGTTTTTTTTATGCTAGCTTTCACTGCGAGAGGTCTATGTGCAGCAGCTAAAAATGCATATTTGAAACATTTCAAACCTGCGTCAAAATTCAAACCTTGAACTCCCCTTGTAGCCGACAAATCTGGATGACATTTTATTCGTCGGTGTCCACCCGCCCCTCTTAAAGTAAATTGTTTTTTTAATTTACTGAGTTTCAGATCCAGATGCTCTATGAATAAAATCGTGGACCTGCCACCCTTCTCATTAAATATATCCAATGTGGATATTAATTTATTCACCCAACTGAATAAATTATCATCAAAATTATTTAAGCCAGGGTAAAATGTCTGATTCCCGGTTGAAAAATGAAAATGAAAAATATCACCTGACTGTCCTTTTTGCAAATATACTTTTTGACTAATTGAAGCCTTAATACCATCTCTTCCACCCTAGCTCTGGATCTGACTCTCAATAAGAGCTCAAATTTTGTCGATATATCTATAGAGAGTTTCAACAGGGTCGATTAAAATAATACCTCCGTCAGTTAAACTCTCCTCGGGGGGATTAAAAACTACCCTGTGTGTTTCAATGTGACCTAGAGCAGATTCTAACTGACTAAATTCACGCAATACACTTTCTGGGGGCGTGACAATGTTTTCAAACCCTGCACCATTTTGCACAGGGATCGTATCACTAATAGCATTAACATTGCCCCCAGAAACATCACTATCAACAATTTTCACAAGCTTATTAAGCTCTTCCATAGTAAACTGAAAATCAGGGGGATCCCAAGGTATGTCGCAATATTTTGCGACATACCTTCACTAATATCCTCTTCTGATATTTGGTCCTGTGAAATGGGATATTTCTCTTCGATCCTTTCTAATTCTGAACCATTGAAGGTAGTCCATTTTGTCAAATTCCCCTGAAACTAAAAGAAATTAATTTAGTTTTTCCCTTTGATTGGATGTCTCTTCAAACATACACACACACACTATACAATTGTAATTGAGAGAGAGAGAGGATAAAATTAATTCTTTCTCTGAATGGGTAGTTGTTTTTATAGAGGTGTTGGGGGTGGGGGGGGGGTGTGCTGGGCTTATCATACACACACACACACGCACATTCCCCCTCCCTTTTTTTAGATGCAATTTGTACTAATCCTATTTAACCAACAAAATTATAATAAGAGGCTTATGTTCAAATATACACATGAAAGAGAGAGAGAGGATAAATTTAATTTTCTTACGTTTTCGTTAGAAGAGCTGATCATAGCTTGTGGAGAGTCCATGTTCGTTGTCAGGAGATCTTGTGTCATCCAAGGACTAGGGATGGTTTCCATTATATTCAAAAGTGTGTCCATAACTGTACAATCAACATTACCGGGAGACTGACTTTCATCTTTGTCTTCCACTGAATGTATTTCCTGTGACATAGATGTCCTAGGACTAGGGATGGTCTCAATTAGCCTCAATAAACTATTCATAACAGAAGGATCAACATGTCCTGGTGATTGATTCTCTTCTTCATTTTCCCTCCGATTGACTGCACGTGGAACCTCTTTCAACTCAACAATTCTTATCTTTTTTGGTCTTTTTGGTCGCCTCTTCTTGGCATCGGTCTAGAAAATAATAGTAAAATCAAATTATTTGCTACAAATATGTAACGTCTTTTTAATCCTGAGAAAAAAACAGTCTCAGTTTTAATTTCTAAGTCATGGAATGCTAACAAACAATTGTTTCTTGTAGCTGATTTTTTTTTGTATAAGAATGGGGGAGGTCTTATCATACACAAACATATTTATTAAATTCCCCTATTATTATTATTTTTAATACATTTTTTACTAAATCTATTTAAAAAACAAATGCATAATAAGAGGCTTATGTTCAAACACGCACATGAAAGAGAGAGAGGATAAATTAAATTTCTCTTGCGTTTTTGATAGAAGAGCTGATCGTAGCTTGTGAAGAGTCCACGTTTGTTATCAGGAGTTCTTCTGCTATTCTAGGACTAGGGATGGTCTCAATTAGGTTCAATAAACTATCCATAATAGAAGGATCAACATGTGCTGGCGACTGATACTCTTCTTCATTTTCCCTCTGATTGACTGCTCGTGGAACCTCTTTCAGTACAATAATTGTTATTTTTTGGGTCTTTTTGATGATCTCTTTTTGGCATCGGTCTAGAAAAAAATATAGCAAAATCAAATTATTTGCTACAAATATATAGTCTTTTCAATCCTGAGAAAAAAACAGTCTCAGTTTTAATTTCTAGAGGCTTGTGTTCAAACATGCACATGAAAGAGAGAGAGGATAAAAAAATCTTGAAGAAAATATTTACATAAGTAAAGAAACAGTTCCTATGAGGTAATGAATAGATGCTCTTTACCATTACATAACAAACAACTTTATTATAATAATGCATGCGATCCTGGTATGCGTAATAAAGTCTTTAGAGGGTAGTAGCTCCAATAGTATGCCCCCCCCCTCTATGGGTCTTGTGGAATCTAGTGAGTCTCACCTACTTTTCCTCATTTATTTTACATTTTTGGGGGTGCCTGGTTCTAATTTAGAGTTTGGTTCCATGTTATTTAAATGAAATTAAAAAAAAGAGAAACCTTGAAGGTATTTTAGACCGGAAAATCTTCTGAAATCCCCTTCCCTCCCCTAGTACAAAAATCACTCACTTTTTCTTCTCTGTTAATAATATATGATTAATTATCTATGTTTTATTGACCTCAGTGGTTCTTAATGAACTTACATTGGTCTATAAAAAAAAGTCTTCAAACAGAACGAACAGGGCTCTTCAGAAAGAAAAATCATTGACGTGGTATAAATTTGATCTCAAATAACGAGAACTAGTATTTTCATACTACTTCAAAAAAGCTCATTGATATGTCTTAAGTTTTAACTCAAATGACTATAATTCTATTTCTAATATTAAACTCAATAAAATAAAATAACTACTTTTCTTAAAAAAAAATCCTTGACTATTTCTTTTCAATCCTTCCCTCCCGTCGTCTTAAAAAAATATCAGTTCTTTTCAATAGTGCAAAAATACGCCATCTTGTATTGGTCTCAAGTGAAAGTAAATCTTTGAACGTCCATAGCCTTCGAAACGTATTGCATTCGTTTTGATATTGCAAGCCGCTAAATTTCTGAAGATACGACGTTTAGTATTATTATAGTGTTACTGTGTTAAAATGGAATTTTATTGAAGAAATTTTGCTTAAAAGTGAAAACATGAAATGGGATTTGATGTTCATTCTAATATATACTTGAAACAATTTATTACTGGTAAGAAGTACATATATATATAAATATATATATATATATATATATATATATATATATATATATATATATATATATATATATATATATATATATATATATATATATATATATATATATATATATATATATATATATATATATATATATATATATATATATATATATATATATATATATATATATATATATATATATATATATATATATATATATATATATATATATATATATATATATATTTGTTTATAAATTATATAGCCAAACTAGATATTTACTTGATAATTCAATAGCTATGAAATTTATAAATATGTATATTTTAATAAGACTATTTCTCTTACACTTATATTCACCAAGTATACTAAAAAAAAGAAAAAAAAACTTACCCTTTCCATAGAATCACTATAGTCCAAACTTCTTTTCTCAGACATAATTTATTCACTTAACTATTCTGCACCAGTCGAGTATTGTTAAACTAATGATAATATTATCATTGATTTCTCACCTTATATGTACGTTTCAGAAGGTCATGGGTTTCCCCCCAAAGTCCCGATTTCATATCAAGAAAAAATTAACCAATCACAATACCTATTGCCCAAGTGAATTGGATTTTCCTAAAACGAGCAAACAAGTTAAGTAATTGGGTTTTCCCCATGTTACATAGTACTTCCGTGGTGACCCCATATTGAAGGTATATTTTTCCCCAAGGTCTTCCCCTGTTGAGAAACAAATTAGGTTTTCCCAAAATTGTTCGCAAACATGTTATGTAATTAGGGTTTTTCCCAAGGTCTCTGTTGAAAAAAATATTTCTGGGTTTTCCCCTGTGACCTTGACCTCAGGGCTCAGGGACTTCGGACTCTAGAAAAGGGGTATAGCGCCGACTATTATTGTTCCCCATATACTACTTAAGTCAAATAGTGCACTGGCATGATTTTCTTTGTTGTTCAGGGAGGGGGACTGTAACTTCCCTGTAAAAGCTGTTGACCATGTTGGTTCCAATGGTACACTTTTCAATTTGATATGACACCATTTTCGAGGGGTGTGAGGCTTTTTTTCGAAATCAACATAAATTTCTTTTCGCAATAAACTTTTACTTTTAAAACGAACCAAAATAACAATTAACCTTACTGAGTCAGTGTCAGATGGGAATTTTTTTTCACTAGGCAGTTTTTTTCAGAACGTGTTTGTTACCTTTTGTTTACTATGGGTTGTAGTTCGCTCTTTACTAGGTTGCAGCTGCCGCTGCAACCATGATACCTTGCTGGGACAGGCTTTAATAAAAAAGTAAGCCTAGAAAATGACTAAAAAATTAACAGCGGATACTGATATTCCTGATACGATACATGCGATACCAATACGAACAATACCGATACGCGCAATATCGATATGCCCGGTACCACATACAGCCCTTATACATGGATTATGGAGGGCCATATCATCATCAAAATTATATATATTGAACCTTTGAACTAGTTACCATTCCTGATTCGGTTTCAAATGGAAATTTTTTCTCATCAGACAGTTTTTTTGAAAACACGTTTTTCAACTTTTGATTACTATGGGCTGTGGTTCGCTCTTCACTAGGTTGCAGCTGCTGCTGCATACCATACAAGAATAAGACCTTCGCTAAAGTTCTTCAATCAGCTGAATCAAACGCTTGCTCATAATCTATAAAACTTAGGACTAAAGGTGTTTGATATCTGAGGCACTTCTCAATTATTAACCTTAGAGTGAAAATTTCGTCGATACATCCTCTACCTTTCAAATAACTGGACTCTTCTCCTCTTAAAACTTTGTCTACAGCATCTTTAAGTCTAAAAAGTGTAATCATACTATGTTATTTGCTAGCTACAGAAACCAGGCTAATGCCTCTGTAATTACCACGAGCACTCTTATCACCTTTCTTAAGCAGGGGTTTAATTAGGGTTTACGTAAAATCGCTAGGTACTTTTTCCTTTTCAGAAATCATATTCACAATCTTCAGTAACTTATTTCTAACCTTATAGCAGTAGAGTACTAAGTACCATTTTGCTTGCCTTGTGTTCC
This sequence comes from Artemia sp. Qi Xiang Cuo, assembly GCF_049724085.1. NCBI lineage: Eukaryota > Metazoa > Arthropoda > Branchiopoda > Anostraca > Artemiidae > Artemia > Artemia sp. Qi Xiang Cuo. Next base: position 30,050,477 of record NC_142805.1, read on the forward strand.
TTCCTGTGCTATTTGCTTGCCTTATGTTCCTTCCTATGCTATTCTAGGCAACACTCACGGATACAAGAATATACAGTGTAGTTTGACGTGCACATTGCAATCAACCTTTTCAAAGAGCGTGAATAGAACCTGTCAAAGAGTTTGATAATCTCTAGCTTAAAGGCATCTCATCAAGTTTGATTAAGAATGCAACATGTCTAGAATTGATGCCATATGCTGTTGAATCATTTACCAAAAAAATAAATCTATCTGCAAAAAAGGGTTTAGCATTTGCAAATTGGACTCTATGAACGATATTAATTAATTTTTGAATAATTTAAGCGTGAATGATTCAACTTAGTGATTGGATCGTATGAAAATGAAGAAAAAGAGGTAAACTGATTAGCAGTTAAGGTAACCCCGAAGAGCATGTTAACTCATAGCTTATTTATTATAAGTTTGGAACAATTTCAATCTATGGAAATGGTTAACGATGATAAAATGGTCTTATGACTTGACCTAGCTTTACTTCTATGATGTGTTCTGTAAAATACACAAGTGGCGTTTGAACAGTGTTGTCAATTTAAAATAGAGTTTATCGTTATAGTATACTAAAAAGTTGATACTAAGAGAGATGTAGATGGCAAGAAAAGAATTTTAATAATGGATAGCTTTACCTCTTCGATGTGTTCTGTATAATACACAAGTGGCGTTTGAACAGTGTTGTCAGTTTAAAATAGAGTTTAACGTTATAGTATACTAAAAAGTTGATACTAAGAGAAATGTAGATGGCAAGAAAAAGAATTTGAATACTGAAATTCAGAACAAACCATAGAAATCCTTGCAAATCAAGTAGTAAGGTGTATATGAGTACGAATCATCAAGGATAATAAGCACCAACGACCCTAACCACCAGAGACCTCAACCTTCCGAAGGTCCCCTAACCCCATACACGACGGGCGCCCCCTCCCCTACAACTTTTTGGCCCCCTCCCCCCGTTTTTTTTAGTTTTTTTTTAGTTTTTTTTAGCTTTTTTTATTTTTTTTAACATGATAGATTTTTTTCAACTTTTTTTTACATGTCTTCGAATGAAATGAAACATTCTTAAAACATAAAAAAATCACATTTAATATTTTCCAAACTCAAAATGAGAATGGTATAGACATGTTAGTCATGACCTTTACTATTAGGAAAATAATTTTTGTAGTAGCACTTTTTTTTATTGGGCAAAAAAGTTTTTTTGAACTTCGAAATTATTCAACTTTTTTTTAAATCAAAAACTAGAAATTGTAGCTGTCTATCACCCATGCATTATCCACTGTTCCATTTCTTTGAAGTAAGTGCTATCAGACTGGTTTCTGATTTTTTGGACAATTGCCTTTAGTCAAGACTAGTTTGTTTGGAATTTGTCGTTAGATAGCATTTGTGAATTGGATTTTATGAAGGTGGAGAAAAAAAGGGTATAGCATTTTCGAATTGGACTATACGAAGGATATTAATTGAATAATAGGGAGACAACAGCGCTAGATAGCATTTGCGAATTGGACTATACGAACGATATTAATTGAATAATAGGGAAAAAACAGCGCTAGATAGCATTTGCGAATTTGACTATACGAACGATATTCATTGAATCATAGGGAAAAACAGCGCTAGATAGCATTTATGAATTGGATCGTATGAATGTGGAGAAAAAAGAGTTAAACTAATTATAGTACAATTGCCTTTAGTCAAGACTAGTTTGTTATTAGCTACGCAATTGGACTAAAAATGAAGATTTTTATAGACAGTTTCATCTAGCTATGGATAAGTTTGTTAAAAGACGAGCTATTTTCTTGTGAAACCGCACAAAATCTGAAAAAATGTTAAATGTTTCCTTATTAGCTACAAAATTGAACAAAAAATGAGAGTATTTATAGACAGTTTCAATTAGCTATGGCTAAGTTTTTTAAAGACGAGCTGTTTTCTTGCGAAACCAAACAAAATCAGATAAAAATGTCAAATGTTCCTTTATTAGCTACACAATTGAACTAAAAATGAGGGTATTTATAGACAGTTTCAATTAGCTATGGCTAAGTTTGCTAAAGATAAGCTGTATTCTTGCAAAACCACACAAAATCTGAAAAAATGTTAAATGTTTCCTTATTAGCTACACAATTAAACTAAAAATGAGGGTATTTATAGACAGTTTCAATTAGCTATGGCTAAGTTTGCTAAAGACGAGCTATTTTCTTGCAAAACAACACAAAATCTGAAAAATGTTAAATGTTTATTTATTAGTTACGAAATTGAACTAAAAATGAAGATATTTATAGACAGTTTCAATTACCTACGGATAAGTTTGTTAAAGACGAGCTGTATTCTTGCAAAACCACACAAAATTTGAAAAATGTTAAACGTTTATTTGTTAGCTACGCAATCTAACAGAAAATGAAGATATTTATATACAGTTTCAATTAGCTACGGCTAAGTTTGTTCAAGACGAGCTATTTTCTTGCGTAACAACATAAAAACTAAAAAAATGTTAAATGCTTCTTTATTAGCTACGCAATTGAACAAAAAATAAAGGTATTTATAAAGGGCTTCAATTAGCTATGGCACATTTTGCTAAAGACAAGCTTTTTTCATGCGAAACCTAAGAAAATCTGAAAAAAATGTTAATTATTTCTTTGAGAGCTACGCAATTGAACTAAAAATGAAGATATTTATAAACAGTTTTAATTAGCTGTGGCTAAGTTTGCTAAAGACGAGCTATTTTCTTGCAAAACAACACAAAATCTGAGAATTTTTTAAATGTTTCTTTATTAGCTACGTAATTGAACTGAAAATGAAGATATTTATAAACAGTTTCAATTAGCTACGTCTAAGTTTGCTAAATACGAGCTTTTTCCTTGCAAAACCACAAACACTCCGAAAAAAAGGTTCAATTTTTCTTTAATATCTACGTTAATGAACAAAAAATAACGATATTTGTAAACAGTTTTAATTATCTACCTATAAAATTTGTTAAGTACGAGCTGATTTCTTGCGAAACCACAAGAAATCTAAAAAAATGGCAAATGTTTTTTTATTGGCTACGCAATTGAACTAAAAATGAAGATATTTATACACAGTTTCATTTAGCTCTGGCTAAGTTTGCTAAAGACAAGCTATTTTCTTGCGAAACCGCACAAAATCTGAAAAAATGTTAAATGTTTCTTTATTACCTATGAAGTTGAACAAAAAACGAATATATTAAAAGTCATTTCATTTAACATATTTAAAATTTAGCTAAATACTAGATTTTTTCTTTTTAAACCACACGAAACCTGAAAAAATGCAAATTATTTCTTTAATGTAAAATAAATTTAACAAAAAATTAATACATTTATCTACAGTTTCAATTAGATATGGCTAAGTTTGCTAAAGACGAGCTATTTTCTTGCAAAACCACACAAAATCTGAAAAAATATATTCTTGTGCATACCCATACTCCTAATGATGAGGACTGATGGTTCTAATTCAATATTTTTTTCATAAAAAACAAAGTATTTTTTTTTTAAACTTCGAAATTATTCAACTTTTTTTTACGTATCTTAAAATGACGTGAAATATGCTTATGGCTATAACAGTTGTACTCTTTGCTTTCGCAGTGACACGATGTGGCTTTCCCACTGGTACTCTATGGTCAGTTATCGACACTACCTAGTCTATTGCATGCATTAAATCAGTATTTTTTACACAGTGGAACGATAAACACATAATTCATATATTTAAAAAAGTGAAGATGGAGCATTTTAATAAAGTGTGTTCACATGACAATGTTATTGTAGCATTGAATGCCGACAAGGAGAAGTATTTAAACTATGAAACAAGTACAAGTGGTAGCACTATTAGAAATGTATGCATGCATTGTCATGACAGTAAGGAATTAAATTTCTTTGGAGTACCGAAAAAAATTCAACTCTTATGTTGGTGGATATGCGAGATTTAGATCTCCAGAGATGATTGCACTGAAAGATAATGCCAACATAAAAATAGTCGTTGATGATAGAGGACAACTCCTTGCTATTGTTGCAGATAACACATTACCTACTGATACCTCCTATCGGGTATTAGCATTCAACGGAAGATCCGAAAAAGAAAGGCCTACTCTTCTACTAATATCATAAACCATATCTTGTCTACGTGCCGAAACTGTTACCTGTGTAAAAATAGAGTGATAATAGACAGTAAAATTTCCAGAAAAATAAAAAGGACAATGGCAGAAAATATCACTATGGAATATAAAGATTAATCGATGAAAAACAAAGTACCAGCAAACGTTACTGCCATTGATCAAACAGTCAATGAACCAAATAATACCAAAGACGAAAAGTATATTGAGCCTGTCGATGACACGCCAGTAAAAGTTGTGTATGACTCAAAATGGAATAATGATTATTCTACTGATTATGAACTAAGAGAAGACAATAGCTACAATATCAAGAGATAACATGGTGATCTATTTTATGGAACAGATTCAAAATTTCCAAAGTTGATCATTGATATTAATAATGTATCATAATATATTTTTGTATTAATATTCTACATAGCATTATTTCATTAAAAATATATTATGCATTACATTGTTATGTGTTCATTATTATTAGAGTATGCTAGCATATCAAACGTTTAGAATGTCTATTAAAACATCGGAAATGTAAGAAAAGGAATTTGCATACGTCTATTGTCACACACATGGGATAACATTGACAAAATCTGGGTATCAGAATAAATAAATTCTTTATCAACATCCGTTGTTGTATATGTCATTATGAAAAAAAATTGTAAATAAGTAAGTAAGTAACTAACAAACTCTTTCTTGAGTTCACCTCTTGGACGCAAAATACAGTAATTTAATTCAGGAAATTATGAAAAAAAAAATTGGACAAATTATTTATTAATATTCATTATGGACTGAAGTCGCTTCCTAGACAGACAATACAACCATTTCACAAAATCTAAGTATAAGAGTGATTAAATTCTATATCAACATCCATTTCTCGGATACATAGGATAAAATTGACAAAATCTAAGTGTTAGAGTGAATAATTTTTTTTATCAACATCTTTTGTCAGATACATCGGATAAAATTGACAGAATCTAAGTGTCAGAGGGAATAAATTTTTTTATCAACATCCTTTGTGAGATTCATCGAATAAAATTGACAAAATCTAAATTTCAGAATGAGTAAATGCTTTAACAACATCCTTTATCGGATATGTCGGATAAAATTGACAAAATCTAAGTATCAGAGTGACTAAATTCTATATCAACATCCTTTTCTCGGATACATAGGATAAAATTGACAAATTCTAAGTGTTAGAGAGAATAATTTTTTTTTTATCAACATCCTTTGCCAGATATGTCGGATAAAAATGACAAAATCTAAGTATCATAGTGAATAATTTTCTTTATCAACATCCTTTGCAGATACATCGAATAAAATTGATAAAATATAAGTGTCAGAGTGAATAATTTTTTTTTATCAACATCTTTTGTCAGATACATCAAATAAAATTGACAAAATCTAAACTTCAGAATGAATAAATGCTTTAAAAACATCCTTTATCGGATATGTCGGATAAAATTGACAAAATCTAAATATCAGAGTGAATAATTTTTTTATCAACATCCTTTGCCAGATACATCGAATAAAATTTATAAAATATAAGTGTCAGAGTGAATAAATTTTTTTTATCAACATCGTTTGTCAGATACATCAAATAAAATTAACAAAATCTAAATTTCAGAATGAGTAAATGCTTTAACAACATCCTTTATCGGATATTTCGGATAAAATTGACAAAATATAAGTGTCAGAGAGACTAAATTATATATCAACATCCTTTTCTCGGATACATAGGATAAAATTGAAAAATTTTAAGTGTTAGAGTGAATAATTTTTTTTATCAATATCTTTTGTCAGATACATCGGATAAAATTGACAAAATCTAAGTATCAGAGTGAATAAATTCATTATCAGCATCCTTTGTTAGATATGTCAGATATGTCAGATAAAATTGATAAAATAAAAGTATCAGAGTGATTAAATTCCGTATCAACATCATTTTCTCGGATACATGGGATAAAATTGACAAAATCTAAGTATCAGAGAGAATAAATGCTTTATCAACACCTTTAAATTCATTATCAACATCATTTTTCAGCTATATCGGATAAAATTGACAAAATCTAAATATCAGATTGATTAAATTCTATATCAACATCCCTTTCTCGGGTAAATGGGATAAAATTGACAAAATCTAAGTATCAGATAGATTAAATTCTATATCAACATCCCTTTCTCTGGTACATGGGATATCAGAGTGATTAAATTCCATATCAACATCATTTTATCAGATACATGGGAGAAAATTGACAAAATCTAAGTATCAGATTTAATAAATGCTTTATCAACATCCTTTAAATGCATTATCAACATCTTTTTTCAGGTATATCAGATAAAATTGACAAAATCTAAGTATCAGATTGATTAAATTCTATATCAACATCCATCTCTCGGGTACATGGGACAAAATTGCCAAAATCTAAGTATCAGATTGATTAAATTCTATATCAACATCCATTTCACGGGTAAATGGGATTAAATTGACAAAATCTAAGTATCAGAGCGAATAATTTATTTTTTATCAACATCTTTTATCAGTTACAACAATTATAATTAACGAAATCTAAATATCAGAGTGAATAAATGCTTTTTTAGCATCCTTTGTCGAATAAGTTGAATAAAATTGACAAAATCTAAATATCAGAATGAATAAATGCTTTAACAACATCCTTTGTCGGATATGTTGAATAAAATTGACAGAATCTAAGTATCAGAGTTATTAAATTCTATATCAACATCCCTTTCTCGGATACATGGGATAAAATTGACAAAATCTAAGTATCAGAGTGAATAAATTCATTAACAACATCCTTTGTCGGATATGTCGGATAAAGCTGACAGAATCTAAGTATCAGAATGATTAAATTCCATATCAACATCCCTTTCTCGGATACATGGGATAAAATTGACAAAATCTAAGCATCAAAGTGAATAAATGCTTTATCAACATCCTTGAAATGCATTATCAACATCATTTGTCGGCTATATCGGATAAAATTGACAAAATCTAAGTATCAGATTTACTAAATTCTAAATCAACATCCCTTTCTCGAATACTTGGGATAAACTTGACAAAATCTAAGTATCAGAGTTATTAAATTTTATATCAACACCCCTTTCTCAGATACATGGGATAAAATTGACAAAATCTAAATATCAGAGTGAATAAATGCTTTATCAATATCCTTTAAATGCATTATCAACATCACATGTCAGATACATCGGATAAAAATGACAACATCTAAGTACCAGAAAGAATAAATTCGTTTTCAAAGTTTTTATTGGATACATCAGATAACAATCATAAAATGGTTACGTGCGCGCACGTAACCTAGTCTAAATTAGCCTTAAAAAATGAAATAAAGCTATGTCGACTTTGCATGTCTCTCTCACTATGTATGCGCCGTTGCGGTGTACACTCCATGTCTTTTTCGGTTTTTATGTCTAAATCCACGTATTTGTATGTGTTTTTATCTCTCTCACTCTTTTTGCCTGTGTGTCTGGGCGGGTGTTTGCTTATTCTAATACATGCCTGGCCAGTCCAAGTGAAGCTAAATTAACTCAACTTTTTAAATATCTCTCACACTATAACCCTGTGTCTGAACGCGTTTGCTACCATCTATAAGTAGTCTAACCTAAATTCAACGAAACGAAACATGAACTCAATTTGAAAAGAACCTGGATTTTCTGACTGTTATCTGATGTATCCGGTAAAACTTTGAAAACGAAATTATTCATTCTGGTACTTAGATTTTGTCAATTTTCTCCGATGTATCTGACATGTGATGTTGATAGTGCATTTAAGGGATATTGATAAAGCATTCATTCACTCTGATACTTAGATTTTGTCAATTTTATCCGATGTATCTGAGAAAGGGGTGTTGATATAGAATTTAATAACTCTGATACATTTTGTCAAATTTATCCCAAGTATTCGAGAAAGGGATGTTGATATAGAATTTAATCAATCTGATACTTAGATTTTGTCAATTTTATCCGATATAGCCGACAAATTATGTTAATAATGCATTTCAAGGATGTTGATTAAGCATTTATTCACTTTGATACTTAGATTTTGTCAACTGTATCCCATGTATCCGAGAAAGGGATGTTGATATGCAATTTAATCACTCTGATACTTAGATTCTGTCAGTTTTATCCGACACATCCGACAAAGGATGTTGATAATGAATTTATTCACTCTGATGCTTAGATTTTCTCAATTTTATCCCATGTATCTGAGAAAGGGATGTTGATATAGAATTTAATAACTCTGATACTTAGATTCTGTTAATTTTATCCAACATATCTGACAAAGGATGTTGTTAAAGCATTTATTCATTCTGATATTTAGAATTTGTCTTTTTTATTTAACATATCCGACAAAGGATATTGAAAATCATTTTTTCACTCTGATACTTAGATTTTGTCAATTTTATCCCCTGTATCCGAGAAAATGATGTTGATATGGAATTTAATCACTCTGATATCCCATACAACAGAGAAAGGGATGTTGATGTAGAATTTAATCAACCTGATACTTGGATTTTGTCAATTTTATCCCATGTACCCGAGAAAGGGATGTTGATATAGAATTTAATCAATCTGGTACTAAGATTTTGTCAATTTTATCCGATATATCCAACAAATGATGTTTATAATGCATTTAAAGCATGTTGATAAAGCTTTTATTCACTCTGATACTTAGATTTTGTCAATTTTATCCTATGTTTCCGAGGAAAATAATGTTGATATGGAATTTAATCACTCTGATACTTAGATTTCATCAATTTTATCTGACATATCTGACATATCTGACAAATGATGTTAATAATGAATTTGTTAATCTGACACCTAGATTTTTTCAATTTTATGCGATGTATCTGGCAAAGGATGTTGATAAAAAAAATTTATTCGCTCTAACACTTAGAATTTGTCAATTTTATCCTATGTATCCGAGAAAAGGATGTTGATATAGAATTTAGTCACTCTGATACTGAGATTTTGTCAATTATATCCGACATATATGATAAAGGATGTTGTTAAAGCATTTACTCATTCTGAAATTTAGATTTTGTTAATTTAATTTGATGTATCTGTCAACGAATCTTGATAAAAAAAAATTATTCACTCTGACTCTTATATTTTATCAATTTTAGTCGATGTATCTGGCAAAGGATGTTGATAAAAAAAATTATTCACTTTGATACTTAGATTTTGTCAATATATATCTGACATATCCGACAAAGGATGTTGATAATGAATTTAATCATTCTTAAAATAGAATTTGTCAATTTTATTTGATGTATCGGACAACGGGTGTTGATAAAAAAAAAATTTTACTCTGACACTTAGATTCTGTCAATTTTATCCTGTGTATCCGAGAAAAGGATGTTGATATAGAATTTAATCACTCTGATACTTAGATTTTGTCAATTTTATCCGACATATCCGATAAAGGATGTCGTTAAAGCATTTATTCATTCTGAAATTTAGATTTGGTCAATTTTATTTGATGTATCTGTCATTTTTTGTCAGTTTGTATCTGACAAAAAATGTTGATAAAAAAATTTATTTTTACTCTGACACTTACATTTTATCAATTTTATTCGATGTATCTGGCAAAGGATGTTGATAAAAAAATTATTCACTCTGATACTTATATTTTGTCGATTTTATCCGACATATCCGACAAAGGATGTTGATAATGAACTTATTCACTCTGATACTTAGATTTTGTCAATTTTATTTGATGTATCTGACAAAGGATGTTGATAAAAAAAATTTATTCACTCTGACACTTATATTTTATCAATTTTATTCGATGTAACAAGCAAAGGATGTTGATAAAAAAATTATTCACTCTGATTCTTATATTTTGTCAATTTTATCCAACATATCCGACAAAGGATGTTGATAATGAATTTATTCATTCTGAAAATAGATTTTGTCAATTTTATTTGATGTATCTGACAACGGATTTTGATAAAAAATGTATTCACTCTGACACTTAGATTCTGTCAATTTTATCCTATGTATCCGAGAAAAAGGATTTTGATATAGAATTTAATCACTCTGATACTTAGATTTTGTCAATTTTATCCGACATATCCGATAAAGGATGTTGTTAAAGCATTTATTCATTCAGAAATTTAGATTTGGTCAATTTTATTTGATGTATCTGACAAAAAATGTTGATAAATTTTTTTTTTTTACTCTGACACTTATATTTTATCAATTTTATTCGATGTATCTGGCAAAGGATGTTGATACAAAAAAAAATATTCACTCTGATACTTGGATTTTGTCAATTTTATCCGACATATCCGACAAAGGATTTTGATAATGAATTTATTCACTCTGATACTTAGATTTTGTAAATTTTATCCGATGTATCTGGCAATGGATGTTGATAAAAAAAACTATTCACTCTAACACTTAGAATTTGTCAATTTTGTCCTATGTTTCCGAGAAAAGGATGTTGATATAGAATTTACTCACTCTGATACTTAGATTTTGTCAATTTTATCCGACATATCCGATAAAGGATGCTGTTAAAGCATTTATTCATTCTGAAATTTATATTTTGTAGATTTTATTTGATGTATCTGACAAAGGATGTTGATAAAAAAATTAATTCACTGACACTTAGATTCTGTCAATTTTATCCGATGTATCTGACAAAAGATGTTGATAAAAAAAATTTAGTCACTCTAACACTTAGATTTTGTCAACTTTTCCTATGTATCCCAGAAATTGATGTTGATATAGAATTTAGTCACTCTTGTACTTATATTTTGTGAAATTGTTGTATTGTCTGTCTAGGAAGTGACTTCAATCGATAATGAATGTTAATAAAGAATTTGTTCAATTTTTTTTCATAATCTCCTGAACTAAATTTCTGTATTGTGTATCCAACAGTTGAATTCAAGAAAGAGTTTGTTACTTACTTACTTACTTACTTACTTACAATTTTTTCATAATGACATATCCAACAACGGATGTTGATAAAGAATTTATTCATTCTGGTACCTGGATTTTGTCAATGTTATCCAATGTGTCTGACAATAGATGTATGCAAATTCCTTTTCTTACATCTCCGATGTTTTAATAGACATTCTAAATGTTTGATATGCTAGCATACTCTAAAAATAATGAACACATAACAATGTAATGCATAATATATTTTTAATGAAATAATGCTTTGTAGAATATTAATAGAAAAATATATTATGATACACTATTAATATCAATGATCAACTTTGGACATTTTGAATCTGTTTCAGAAAATAGTTCACCATGGTCTCTCTTGATATTGTAGCTATTGTCTTCCCTTAGTTCATAATCAGTAGAATAATCATTATTCCATTTTGAGTCATACACAACTTTTACTGGCGTGTCATCGACAGGCTCAATATGCTTTTCGTCTCTGGTATTATTTGGTCTAATTACTGTTTGATTAGTTATATTAACGTTTGCTGGGTCTTTGTTTCTAATCAATTCATCTCTATATTCCATAGTGGTATTTTCTGCAATTGCTCTCTTTATGGTTCTGATAATTTAACTATCTATTATTACATTGTTTTTACACACGTAAAAGTTTCGGCAGGTAGACAAGATATGGTTTATGATATTAGTAGAAGAGTAGGCCTTTCTTTTTCTGATCTTCCGTTGAATGCTAATACCCGATAGGATGTATCAGTAGGTGATGTGTTATCTGCAACAGTAGCAAGGAGTTGTCCTCTATCATCAACGATTATTTTTATGGTGGCATTCTCTTTGAGTGCATTCATCTCTGGAGATCTCAATTTCGCATATTCACCAACATAAGAGTTGAATTTTTTCGGTACTCCAAAGAAATTTAATTCTTTGCTGTCATGACAATGCATGCATACATTTCCAATAGTACTACCACTTGTACTTGTTTCATAGTTGAAATACTTCTCCTTGTCGGCATTCATTGCTACAATAACATTGTCATGTGAACACACTTTATTAAAATGCTCCATGTTCACTTTTTTAAAGATATAACTTATGTGTTTATCGTTTCACTGTGTAAAGAAAAACTGATTTAATAAAAGCCATAGACTAGGTAGCATCAGAAGCTAGCCATAGAATACCAGTGGAAAATCCACTTCAGATCTTTGAGAAGTCACAGAATACAATTATTACAGCCATACGCATATATCATCGCATTTTGAGATACGTAAAAAAAAGTTGAATAGTTTCGAAGTTAAAAAAAAAAGTTTGTTTTTTATGAAAAAAATATTGAATTAGAACCATCAATCCTCATCATTAGGAGTATGGGTATGCACAAGAATATATTTTTTCAGATTTTGTAGGGTTTCGCAAGAAAATAGCTCGTCTTTAACAAACTTAGCCATAGCTAATTGAAACTGGCTATAAATACCCTTAGTTTTAGTTTAATTTCGTAGGTAACGAAGAAATATTTGACGTTTTTTCTGATTTTGTTTGGTTTCACAAGAAAATAGCTCGTCTTTAGAAAACTTAGCCATAGCTAGTTGAAGATCTCTTTAAATATCTTATGTTTTAGTTCAATTTCATGGCTAATAAAGAAACATTTGAACTTTTTTCTGATTTCGTGTTTTTTTGCAAGAAATAAGTTCGTCTTTAACAATTTTAGCCATAGCTAGTTGGAAATGTGCATAAATATCTTCATTTTTAGTTTAATTTCGTAGGTAATACGGAAATAATTGACATTTTTTCTGATTTTGTTCAGTTTCGCAAGAAAACACCTCGTCTTTAAAAAACTTAGCCATAGGTAGTTGAAACTGTCTATAAATATCTTCATTTTCAGTTCAATTGAGTATTTAATAAAGAAACATTTGACATTTTTTGTGATTTTGTGTGGTTTCACAAGAAAACAGCTCGTCTTTAAAAAACTTAGCAATAGCTAGTTGAAACTGTCTTTAAATTTCATCATTTTTAGTTTAATTTTGTAGGTAATACAGAAATATTTGACATTTTTTCAGATTTTGTGTGGTTTCGCAAGAAATAGCTCGTCTTTAACAAACTTAGCCATAGCTAATTGAAACTGTCTATAAATATCTTCATTTTGAGTTCAATTGCGTAGCTAATAAGGAAATATTTAACATTTTTTCAGATTTTGTGCGGTTTCGCAAGGAAATAGCTTGTCTTTAGCAAACTTAGCCATTGCTAATTGAAACTGTCTATAAATACCCTCATTTTTAGTTCAATTGTGTAGCTAATAAGGAAAGATTTGACATTTTTTCGGATTTTGTGTGGTTTCGCAAGAAAATAGCTCGTCTTTAAAAAACTAAGCCATAGCTAATAGAAACTTTCTATAAATATCTTCATTTTTAGTTCAATTGCGTAGTTAATAAAGAAACATTAAACATTTTTTCAGATTTTGTGTGGTTTCGCAAGAAAATAGCTCGTCTTTAACAAACTTAGCCATAGCTAATTGTAACTGTCTATAAATATCTTCATTTTAAGTTCAATTGCGTAGCTAATAAAGAAATATTTGAAATTTTTTCTGATTTTGTGTGGTTTCGCAAGAAAATTGCTCGTCTTTAGAAAACTTAGCCATAGCTAATTGAAACTGTCTATAAATGTCTTGATTTTTAGTTCAATTACATAGACAATAACGAAATGATTAGCATTTTTTTCAGATTTTTTGTGGTTTCGCAAGAAAAAAGCTTATCTTTAGCAAATTTTGCCGTAGCTAATTGAAACTGTATATAAATATCTTTATTTTTTGTTCAATTGAGTAGCTAATAACAAACTAGTCTTGACTAAAGGCAATTGTACTATAATTAGTTTAACTCTTTTTTCTCCACATTCATACGATCCAATTCATAAATGCTATCTAGCGCTGTTTTTCCCCTATTATTCAATTAATATCGTTCGTATAGTCCAATTCACAAATGCTATCTAGCGCTGTTTTCTCCCTATTATTCAATTATTATGGTTCGTATAGTCCAATTCGAAAATGCTATACCCTTTTTTTCTCCACCTTCATACGATCCAATTCACAAATGCTATCTAACGACACATTCCTAACAAACTAGTCTTGACTAAAGGCAATTGTCCAAAAAATCAGAAACCAGTCTGATAGCACATACTTCAAAGAAATGGAACAGTGGATAATGCATGGGTGTTAGACAGCCACAATTTCTAGTTTTGATTTTTTAAAAAAAGTCATGACTAACATGTCTATACCATTCTCATTTTCAGTTTCGAAAATATTAAATGTGATTATTTTTGTTTTAAGTATGTTTCATATCATTCGAAGACATGTAAAAAAAATTTGAAAAAATATATCGTTAAAAAAAACAATAAAAAAAATTTAAAAAAAATAAAAAAAAAAATTTAAAAAAAATGGGGGGAGGGGGCCAAAAATTTGGAGGGGAGGCGGCGACCTTCGAGTGGGGGGATAGGGGACCTTTGGGGGGTTGAGGTCTCTGGTGGTTAGGGTCGTTGGTGCTTATGATCCTTGATTGTTCATACTCACATACACCTTACTAATTGATTTGCAAAGATTTCTAAGGATTGTTCTGAATTTAATTATTAAAATTATTTTTCTTGCCATCTACATCTCTCTTAGTATCAACTTTTTAGTATACTATAACGTTAGACTCTATTTTAAACTGACAACACTGTTCAAACGCCACTTGTGAATTATGCAGAACACATCAAAGAAGTAAAGCTATCCATAATTAAAATTCTTTTCTTACCATCTACATCTCTCTTAGTATCAACTTTTTAGTATGCTATAGCATTAAAATTTATTTTAAATTGACAACACTGTTCAAACGCCACTTGTGTATTATACAGAACACATCGAAGAAGTAAAGCTAGGTCAACTCATAAGACCATTTTATCATCATTAACCATTTCCATAGATTGATATTGTTCCAAATTTATAATAAATAAGCTATGAATTAACATGCTCTTCGGGGTTACCTTAACTGCTAATCAGTTTAACCCTTTTCTCCATCTTCATATGATCCAATCACTAATTAGAATCATTCACGCTTCTATTATTCAAACATTAATTAATATCGTTCATAGAGTCCAATTTGCAAATGCTAAACCCTTTTTTTGCAAATAGAGTTATTTTTTTGTAAATGATTCAACAGCACATGGCATCAACTCTAGACATGTTGCATTCTTAATCAAACTCGATGAGATGCCTTTAAGCTAGAGGTTATCAAACTCTTTGACAGGTTCTACTCACTCTCTTTGAAAAGGTTGATTGCAATGTGCACGTCAAACTACACTGTATATTCTTGTATCCATGAGTGTTGCCTAGAAAGTAGTATCTATATAGGGAATATCACACCTACATTCACGCCTACAAGAATGTGCAGTGTGGTTTCACGTGGACATTGCAAAAAGCGACTGGTTTTTTCTGATTTTTTGGAAGATTGCCTTAACTCGAGAGTAGTTTGTTATTAAAAAACTGGATGATACAATCAGAATTGTTTGACTGACATTTGCAAAAAGGGATAAGGGATTTGCGAATTGGACTGTAACTCGAGAGTAGTTTGCTATTAAAAAATTGTATGCTACAATCAGTATTCTTTGATTGACATTTGCAAAAAGTTATAAGGGATTTGCAAATTGGACTGTTACTCGAGAGTAGTTTGTTATTAAAAAATTTGATGCTACAATCAGAATTGTTTGATTGACATTTGCAAAAAGGGGTAAGGGATTTGCGAATTGGACTGTACGAACGATCTTATTTGAATAAGAGGGGAAAAAACAGAGCTAGATAACATTTCTGAATTGGTTCGTATGAAGATAGAGAAAAAAAGGGTTAAAGTGATTAGAAGTTAAGGTAACCCTGAAGAGCATGTTAATTCATACCTTATTTATTATAAATCTAGAACAATATCAATCTATGGAAATGGTTAACGATGATAAAATGGTCTTATGACTTGACCTAGCTTTACTTCTTCGATGTGTACTGTATAATACACAAGTGGTGTTTGAACAGTGTTGTCAATTTAAAATAGAGTTTAACGTTATACTATACTAAAAAGTTGATACTAAGAGAGATGTAGATGGCAAGAAAAGAATTTTAATAACGGATAGCTTTACTTCTTCGATGTCTACTGTATAATACACAAGTGGTGTTTGAACAGTGTTGTCATTTTAAAATAGAGTTTAACGTTATACTATACTAAAAAGTTGTACTAAGAGAGATGTAGATGGCAAGAAAAGAAATTTAATAACGGATAGCTTTACTTCTTCGATGTGTACTGTATAATACACAAGTGGTGTTTGAACAGTGTTGTCAATTTAAAATAGAGTTTAACGTTATACTATACTAAAAAGTTGATACTAAGAGAGATGTAGATGGCAAAAAAAATTTAATAACGGATAGCTTTACTTCTTCGATGTGTACTGTATAATACACAAGTGGTGTTTGAACAGTTTTGTCAATTTAAAATAGAGTTTAATGTTATACTATGCTAAAAAGTTGATACTAAGAGAGATGTAGATGGCAAGAAAGGAATTTTAATAACGGATAGCTTTACTTCTTCAATGTGTACTGTATAATACACAAGTGGTGTTTGAACAGTGTTGTCAATTTAAAATAGAGTTTAACGCTATACTATACTAAAAAGTTGATACTAAGAGAGATGTAGATTGCAAGAAAAGAATTTTAATAACGGATAGCTTTACTTCTTCGGTGTGTTCTGTATAATACACAAGTGGTGGGGTGATGGGAGCGGGGTTTCTTCGAGTACTTATAGTGTGATAGTGGGGGGCGAGTTGCTAGCGAAAAACCCCTGTGGATGACTTGAAATAAATTTTTTTTAACAAGGAATCCCTGAAAAAATATTTTTTGGGGGATGGGTTGATGGCAGAAGGATCTCTTAGAGTAGTTATAGTGTGATAGTGGGGGGGGGGGCGAGTTGCTTAAGAAAAACTCGTGTAGATGACTTGAAATAAAAAAATTTTAACAAGAAATCTCGAAAATTTTTTTGGGGGGAGATGGGTTGATGGCAGAAGGATCTCTTAGAGTAGTTATAGTGTGATAGTGGGGGGGGGGCGAGTTGGAAATGAAAAACCCTGATGGATGAATTGAGATAAAAAATTTTTAACGACAAATCCCTGAAAAAGTATTTTTGGGGGGGATGGGTTGATGGTGGAAGGATCTCTTAGAGTAGTTATAGTGTGATAGTGGGGGGCGAGTTGCTAGCGAAAAACCCGTGTGGATGACTTGAAATAAATTTTTTTTTAACAAGAAATCTCTGAAAAAAATTTTTTTTTGTGGGGGGGGGGGGTGTGGGTTGATGGCAGAAGGATCTCTTAGAGAAATTATAGTGTGATAGTAGGGAGCGAATTGCTAGCCTAAAATCTGTGCTAATAAGGGTTTTTGACCGTAAACTCTAGTTTCCTTTAAGAAAATTATGGAAAATACAATTCTCTCGTTCAAATAACTCTAGTTTCTTGTAAGACAATTGTGGAAAATACAATTCTCTAGTTCAAATGTGAAACTTAGGTCCATTTTGTATCGAAAAATAAAACTATTTCTGTAAAATCTGAGCTAATAAGGGTTTTTGACCGTAAACTCTAGTTTTTTTTTGTAAGAAAATTATGGAAAATACAATTCTCTGATTCAAATGTGAAACTTAAGTCTATTTTTGGATCGAAAAATAAAACTATTTCCGTAAAATCTGAGCTAATAAGGCTTTTTCGACCGTAAACTCTAGTTTTTTGTAAGAAAATTATGGAAAATACAATTCGTTGGTTCATAGGAGAAACTTCAGTCCATTCATGGATCGAAAAATAAACCATTTCCACAAAATCTGAGCTAATCAGGGTTTTTAATAGTAAATTCTAGGTTATCGTAAGAAAATTATTGTAAAAGCAATTCTCTGGTTCAAATGTGAAACTAGAGTCCTTTTTTGGATCGAAAAATATAACTATTTCCGTAAAATCTGAGCTAATACGGGTTTTTGACCGTAAACTCTAGTTTCTTGTAAGACAATTGCGGGAAATACAATTCTCTAGTTCAAATGTGAAACTTGAGTCCAGTTTTGGATACTCATAATGATGAGGACTGATGATGCTAATTCAGTATTTTTTTTCATAAAAACAAACTATTTTTTTTTAAACTTCGAAATTATTCAACTTTTTTTGTACGTATCTTAAAATGACAAAATATGCTTACGGCTCTAACAATTGTAAAAAAAATGCTTACGGCAATAACTCTATGATTGGTCAGAAAATCTGAGTAAATAAGGGTTTTTGACCGTAAACTCTAGTTTCTTGTAAGAAAATTATGGAAAATACAATTCTCTGGTTCAAATGTGAAACTTAGGTCCATTTTGTATCGAAAAATAAAACTATTTCTGTAAAATCTGAGCTAATAAGGGTTTTTGACCGTAAACTCTAGATTTTTTTTGTAAGAAAATTATGGAAAATACAATTCTCTGATTCAAATGTGAAATTTAAGTCTATTTTTGGATCGAAAAATAAAACTATTTCCGTAAAATCTGAGCTAATAAGGTTTTTTGACCGTAAACCCTAGTTTTTTGGAAGAAAATTATGGAAAATACAATTCGTTGGCTCATAGGTGAAACTTTAGTCCAGTTATGGATCAAAAAATAAACTATTTCTGTAAAATCTGAGCTAATACGTGTCTTGACCGTAAACTCTAGATTTTTTTTGTAAGAAAATTATGAAAAATACAACTCTCTGCTTGAAGTATGAATTTTAAGTCTATTTTTGGATCGAAAAATAAAACTATTTATGTAAAATCTGAGCTAATAAGGGTTTTTGACTGTAAACTCTAGTTTCTTGTAAGAAAATTGCGGAAAATACAATTCTCTAGTTCAAATGTGAAACTTAAGTCCAGTTTTGGATGCTCATAATGATGAGGACTGATGATTATAATTCAATATTTTTTTCATAAAAACAAACTATTTTTTTTTTAAACTTCGAAATTATTCAAATTTTTTTTTTTGTACGTATCATGAAACGACCAAATATGCTTACGGCTCTAACAATTGTACTCTATGATTGGTCAGAAAATCTGAGCTATTGAGGGTTTTTTGACCGTAAACTCTAGTTTTTTTGTAAGAAGATTATGAAAAACAAAATCTACTTGTTCAAATTTGAAACTTAAGTCCATTTTTGGATCGAAAAATAAAACTATTTCCATCAAATATGAGCTAATAAGGGTTTTTGACCGTAAACTCTAGTTTCTTGTGAGAAAATTATGGAAAATACAATTCTCTGGTTCAAATGTGAAACTTAAGTCCATTTTTGGATTGAAAAATAAAACTATTTCCGTAAAATCTGAGCTAATAAGGGTTTTTGACCGTAAACTCTAGTTCCTTGCAAGAAAATTGTAGAAAATATAATTCTCTAGTTCAAATGTGAAACTCAAGTCCAGTTTTGGATGCTCATAATGATGAGGACTGATGATTCTAATTCAATATTTTTTTCATAAAAACAAACTATTTTTTTTAAACTTCGAAATTATTCAACTTTATTTTTTTTTGTACGTATCTTAAAATGACAAAATATGCTTACGGCTCTAACAATTGTGCTCTATGATTGGTCAGAGACACGATGCAGCTTTCTCACTGGTACTCTATGGCCGGTTATCGACACTACCTAGTTTATTGCATGTATTAAATCAGTATTTTTTACGCAGCGGAACGATAAACACATAAGTCATACCTTTAAAAAAAAGTGAAGGTGGAGCATTTTAATAAAGCGTGTACACATGACAATGTTATTGTAGCATTGAATGCCGACAAGGAGAAGTATTTAAACTATGAAACAAGTACAAGTGGTAGCACTATTGGAAATGTATGCATGCATTGTCATGATAGTAAAGAATTAAATTTCTTTGGAATACCGAAAAAATTCCATTGTACAAATGGTGGATATGCGAGATTGAGATCTCCGGAGATGATTGCACTCAAAGAGAATGCCAACATAAAAATAATTGTTGATGATAGAGGACAACTCCTTGCTACTGTTGCAGGTAACACTGATACATCCAATCGTCATCTTTTAGGTATTAGCATTCAACGGAAGGTCAATAAAAGAAAGGCCTACTCTTCTACCAATATTGTAAACCATACCAGTGACACACCAGTAAATGTTGTGTATGACTCAAAATGGAATAATGATTATTCTACCGATTATGAGTTAAGAGAAGACAATAGCTACAATATCAAGAGAGAACATGGTTAACTATTTTATGGAACAGATTCAAAATGTCCAAAGTTGATCATTGATATTAATAATGTATCATAATATATTTTTGTATTAATATTCTACATGGCATTATTTCATTAAAAATATATTATGCATTACATCGTTATGTGTTCATTATTTTTAGAGTATGCTAGCATATAAAATGTTTAGAATGTCTATTAAAACATCAGAGATGTAAGAAAAGGAATTCGCATACATCTATTGTCAAACACATGGGATAACATTGACAAAATCTAAGTATCAGAATGAATAAATTCTTTATCAACATCCGTTGATAAAGAATTTTATCAAGATCTGCCGCGCCCCGCAGGGGCGGCCCGGGGCGGAGGGGGGCATTAAATAGTGGAAATTGATCTGCCTTGCACTTTCAACTTTTTCCGATAAAGGATGTTGTTAAAGTATTTATTCATTCTTAAATTTAGATCTTGTCAATTTTATTTGATATATTTTAAAAAGGATATTGATAAAAAAAATTATTCCCTCTGATACTTAGATTCTGGCAATTTTATTCTAGTTATCTGACAAAGGATGTTGATTAAAAAATTTATTCACGCTAACACTTAGATTTTGTCAACTTTTTCCTAAGTATCCGAGAAATGGATTTTGATATAGCATTTAATCAATCTTAAGCTTAGATTTCGTGAAATTGCTTTTTTTTCTGTCTAGGAAGCGATTTCAATCGATAATCAATGTTAATAAAGAATTTGTTCAATTTTTTTTTTCATAATTTCCTGAATTAAATTTCTGTATTGTGTAGCCAAGAAGTGAATTCAAGAAAGAGTTTTTTACTTACTTACTTACTTAAAATTTTTTCATAATGACATATCCAACAACGGATGTAGATAAAGAATTTATTCATTCTGATACCTAGATTTTGTCAATGTTATCCCAAGTGTCTGACAATAGATGTATACGAATTCCTTTTCTTACATCTCCGATGTTATAATAGACATTCTAAACGTTTGATATGCTAGCATACTCTAAAAATAATGAACACATAACAATGTGGTGCATAATATATTTTTAATGAAATAATGCCATGTAGAATATTAATACAAAAATATATTATGATACATTATTATCAATGATTAAGTTTGGACATTTTGAATTTGTTCCATAAAATAGTTCACCATGTTCTTTCTTGATATTGTAGCTATTGTCTTCTCTTAACTCATAATCGGTAGAATAATCATTATTCCATTTTGAGTCATACACAATATTTACTGGTGTGTCACTGACAGGTTCAATATGTATTTCATCTTTGGTATTATTTGATTTATCGACTGTTTGATTAATGGTAGTAAAGTTTGCTGGCACTTTGTTTTTCATCGATTCATCTTGATATTCCATAGTGATATTCTCTGACAATGCCTTTTTTATTTTTCTGGTAATTTCACTGTCTATTATCACATTATTTTTACACAGGTAACAGTTTCGGCACGTAGACAAAATATGGTTTACGATATTGGTAGAAGAGTAGGCCTTTCTTTTATTGACCTTCCGTTGAATGCTAATACCTAAAAGATGCCGATTGGATGCATCAGTAGGTAATGCGTTACCTGCAACAGTAGAAAGGAGTTGTCCTCTATCATCAACGATTATTTTTATGTTGGCATTCTCTTTGAGTGCAATCATCTCCGGAGATCTCAATCTCGCATATCCAGCATTTGTACAATGGAATTTTTTCGGTATTCCAAAGAAATTTAATTCCTTACTATCATGACAATGCATACATACATTTCCAATAGTGCTACCACTTGTACTTGTTTCATAGTTTAAATACTTCTCCTTGTCGGCATTCAATGCTACAATAACATTGTCATGTGAAAAAACTTTATTAAAATGCTCCATCTTCACTTTTTTTTAAAAGATATGACTTATGTGTTTATCGTTCAGCTCCGTAAAAGATACTGATTTAATACATGCAATAAACTAGGTAGTGTCGATAACCAGCCATAGAGTACCAGTGGGAAAGCCGCATCGTGTCTCTGACCAATCACAGAGTACAATTGATAGAGCCGTAAGCATATTTTGTCATTTTAAGATACTTACAAAAACAAAATAAAGTTGAATAATTTCGAAGTTTAAAAAAAAATTGTTTGTTTTTATGAAAAAAATATTGAATTTGAATCATCAGTCCTCATCATTATGAGTATCCAAAACTGGACTTACGATCAGTCCTCATCATTATGAGTATCCAAAACTGGACTTAAGTTTCACATTTGAACCAGAGAATTGTATTTTCCATAATTTTCTTACAAGAAAAACTAGAATTTACGGTCAAAAACCCTTATTAGCTCAGACTTTAGTGAAACTGTTGTTTTTTCGGTCCGAAAATGGACTCGATTTTCACATTTGTACTAGAGAATGGTGTTTTCCATAATTTTTTTACAATAAAGTCGAGTTTACGGTCGAAAATCCTTATTAGCTCATATTTTACGGAAATAGTTTTATTTTTCGATCCAAAAATGGACTTAAGTTTCACATTTGAACCAGAAAATTGTATTTACCATAATTTTCAAATAAAATTGACAAAATCTAAATTTCAGAATGAATAAGTGCATTAACAACATCCTTTATCGGATATGTCAGATAAAATTGACGAAATCTAAGTATCAGAGTGACTAAATTCTATATCAGCATCCTTTTCTCGGATACATAGGATAAAATATCGGATAAAATTGACAAAATCTAAGCATCAGATTTATTAAATTCTATATCAACATCCCTTTCTCAGGTACATGGGAATAAAATTGACAAAATCTAAGCATCAGATTGATTAAATTCTATATCAGCATCCCTTTCTCGAGTACATGGGATAAAATTGACAAAATCTAAGTATCAGAGTGAATAATTTATTTTCTATCAACATCTTTTATCAGCTACAACAATTACAATTAACAAAATCTAAATATCAGAGTGAATGCTTTTTCAGCATCCTTTGTCGGATATGCTGAATAAAATATGCAAAGTCGACACAGCTTTATTTCATTTTTTTAGGTTAATTTAGACAAGGTTACATGCGCGCACGTAACCTCGTCAAAATTAACCTTAAAAAAGGAAATAAAGTTATTTAGATTTTGTCAATTTTATTTGATGTATCTGACAAAGGATGTTAATAAAAAAATTTATTCAATCTGACACTTAGATTCTGTCAATTTTATCCGATGTATCTGACAAAAGATGTTGATAAAAAAATTATTCACTCTAACACTTAGATTTTGTCAACTTTTTCCTATGTATCCGAGAAATGGATGTCGATATAGAATTTAATCACTCTTTTACTTAGATTTTTTGAAATTGCTGTATTGTCTGTCTAGGAAGCGACTTCAATTGATAATGAATGTTAATAAAGAATTTGTTAAATTTTTTTTTTACATATTTTCCTGAATTATATTTCTGTATTGTATATCCAAGATGTGAATTCAAGAAAGAGTTTGTTACTTACTTACTTACTTACTTACAATTTTTTCATAATGACATAATGACAAATCCAAGAACGGATGTTGATAAAGAATTTATTCATTCTGATACCTAGATTTTATCAATGTTATCCCATGTGTCTGACAATAGATGTATGCAAATTTCTTTTCTTACATCTCCAATGTTTTAATAGGGATTCTAAACGTTTGATATGCTAGCTTACTCTAATAATAATGAACACATAACAATGCAATGCATAATATATTTTTAATGAAATAAGGCTATGTAGAATATTAATACAAAAATATATCATGATACATTATTAATATCAGTGAATAACTTTTGATATTTTTAATCTGTTCCATAAAATAGTTCACCATGTTCTCTCTTGATACTATAGCTATTGTCTTTTCTTAATTTGTAATTAGAAGAATAATCATTATTCCATTTTGACTCATACACACTTTTTACTGCTGTGTCATCGACAGGCTCAATATGCTTTTCGCCTTTGGTATTATTTGGTTCATTGACTGTTTGATCAATGGCAGTAACGTTTGCCGGTGCTTTGTTTTTCATGGATTCATCTTTATATTCCATAGTGATATTTTCTGCCAATGCCCTTTTTATTTTTCTGGCAATTTCACTGTCTATTATCACATTATTTTTACACAGGTAACAGTTTCGGCACGTAGACAAGATATGGTTTACGATATTAGTAGAAGAGTAGGCGTTTCTTTTTTTGACCTTCCGTTGAATGCTAATACCTGAAATCTGACGATTGGATGTATCAGTAGGTAATGTTTTACCTGCAACAGTAGCAAGGAGTTGTCCTCTATCATCAACGATTATTTTTATGTTGGCATTCTCTTTGAGTGCAATCATCTCTGGAAATCTCAATCTCGCATAACCACCAACATAAGAGTTTATTTTTTTCGGTATTCCAAAGAAATTTTAATTCCTTACTGTCATGACAATGCATGCATACATTTCCAATAGTGCTACCACTTATACTTGTTTCATAGTTTAAATACTTCTCCTTGTCGGCATTCAATGCTACAATAACATTGTCATGTGAACAAACTTTATTAAAATGCTCCATCTTCACTTTTTTTTAAAGATATGACTTATGTGTTTATCGTTCCACTGCGTAAAAAATACTGATTTAATACATGCAATAGACTAGGTAGTGTCGATAACCGGGCATAGAGTACCACTGAGAAATCCACATCGTTTCTCTGCGCAACCGTAGGGTACAATTTTTAGAGCCGTAAGCATATTTTGTCATTTTAAGATACGCACAAAAAAAAAATAAAGTTGAATAATTTCGAAGTTTAAAAAAAAATATTTTGTTTTTATGAAAAAAATACTGAATTAGAACAATCAGTCCTCATCATTATGAATATCCAAAACTGGACTTAAGTTTAACATTTGAGCTATAGAATTGTATTTTCCATAATTTTTTTACAAAAAAAAACTAGAGTTTACAGTCAAAACCATTGTTAGCTCAGATTTTACGGAAATAGTTTTTTTTTCGATCCAAAAATGGACTTGACTTTCACATTAGTACCAGGGAATTGTATTTTCCACAATTTTCTTACAAGAAACTAGAGTTTACGGTCAAAAACCCTTATTAGCTCAGATGTTTTGACCAATCATAGAGTACAATTGTTAGAGCCGTAAGCATATTTTGTCATTTTAAGATACGTAAAAAAAAAATAAAAATAAAGTTGAATAATTTCGAAGTTTAAAAAAAAAATAGTTTGTTTTTATGAAAAAAATATTGAATTAGAATTATCATTCCTCATCATTATGAATATCCAAAACTGGACTTAAGTTTCACATTTGAACTAGAGAATTGTATTTTCCATAAATTACTTACAAAAAGCTGGAGTTTTCGTTCAAAGACTGCTCTTAACTCATATTTTACAGATATTGTTTTATTTTTCGATCCAAAAATAGACTTAATTTTCAAATTTGAACCCGAGAATTTAATTTTCCATAATTTTCTTAAAAAAAAAAAACCAGAGTTCACGGTCAAAAATTCTTATTAGCTCAGATTTTACAGAAATAGTTTTATTTTTCGATACAAAATGGACCTAAGTTTCACATTTGAACCAGAGCATTGTATTTTCCATTATTTTCTTACAAGAAACTAGAGTTTACGGTCAAAAACCCTTATTTACTCAGATTTTCTGACCAATCAGAGAGTACAATTGTTAGAGCCGTAAGCATATTTTGTCATTTTAAGATAGTAACAAAAAAAAATAAAGTTGAATAATTTCGAAGTTTAAAAAAAATAGTTTGTTTTTATGAAAAAAATATTGAATTAGAATTATCAGTCCTCATCATTATGAGTATCAAAAACTGGACTTAAATTTCACATTTGAACTAGAGAATTGTATTTTCCACAATTGTCTTACAAAAAACTAGAGTTATTTGAACGAGAGAATTGTATTTTCCATAATTTTCTTTCAGGAAACTAGAGTTTACGGTCAAAAACCTTTATTAGCTCAGATTTTAGGCTATCAATTCGCCCCTCCACTATCACACTATAATTTCTCTAAGAGATCCTTCTGCCATCAACCCCCCCCCCCCAAAAAAATTATTTTTTCAGAGATTTCTTGTTAAAAATTTTTATTTAAAGTCATCCACACGGGTTTTTCGCTAGCAACTCGCCCCCCACTCGCACACTATAACTACTCTAAGAGATCCTACTGCCATCAACCCAGCCCCCAAAAAATATTTTTTCAGAGATTTCTTGTTAAAAAGAATTTATTTCAAGTCATCCACACGGGTTTTTCGCTAGCAACTCGCCCCCCTTCCCCTATCAAAATATAACTACTCTAAGAGAACTTTCTGCCATCAACCCATCCCCCAAAAAATATTCTTTCAGAGATTTCCTGTTAAAAAAAAGTTATTTCAAGTCATCCACACGGGTTTTTCGCTAGCAAATGGCCCCCCCCCCACTATCACACTATAACTACTCTAAGAGATCCTTCTGCCATCAACCCATCCCCCAAAAAAATTTTTTCAGAGATTTCTTGTTAAAAAAAAATTTATTTCAAGTAATCCACACGAGTTTTTTGCTAACAACTCGCCCCAACTATCACACTATAACTACTCTAAGAGATCCTTCTGCCATCAACCCATCCCCCAAAAAATATTTTTTCAGGGATTTCTTGTTAAAAATTTTTTATTTCAAGTCATCCACACGGGTTTTTCGCTAGCAACTCGCCCCCCACTATCACACTATAAGTACTCTAGGAAACCCCGCTCCCATCACCCCACCACTTGTGTATTATACAGAAAACATCGAAGAAGTAAAGCTATCCGTTATTAAAATTCTTTTCTTGCCATCTACATCTCTCTTAGTATCAACTTTTTAGTATAGTATAACGTTAAACTCTATTTTAAATTGACAACACTGTTCAAACACCACTTGTGTATTATAAAGTACACATCGAAGAAGTAAAGCTATCCGTTATTAAAATTCTTTTATTTCTATCTACATCTCTCATAGTATCAACTTTTTAGTATAGTATAACGTTAAACTCTATTTTAAATTGACAAAACTGTTCAAACACCACTTGTGTATTATACAGTACACATCGAAGAAGTAAAGCTATCCGTTATTAAATTCTCTTGGCAATGTACATTTCTCTTATTATCAACTTTTTAGCATAGTATAACGCTAAACTCGATTTTAAATTGACAAGACTGTTCAAACACCACTTGTGTGTTATACAGAACACCTCGAAGAAGTAGAGCTATCTCTTATTAAATTTCTTTTTTTTTGTCATCTACATCTCTTTTAGTATCAACTTTTTAGTATAGTATAACGTTAAACTCTATTTTAAATTGACAACACTGTTCAAGCACCACTTGTGTATTATACAGTACACATCGAAGAAGTAAAGCTAGGTCAAGTCATAAGACCATTTTATCATCTTTAATCATTTCCATAGATTGATATTGTTCCAAATTTATAATAAATAAGGTATGAATTAACATGCTCTTCAGGGTTACCTTAACTTCTAATCACTTTAACCCTTTTTTTCTCTATCTTCATACGATCCAGTTCGCAAATGTTATCTAGCTCTGTTTTTTCCCTCTTATTCAAATAAGATCGTTCGTACAGTCCAATTCGCGAATCCCTTACCCCTTTTTGCAAATGTCAATCAAACAATTCTGATTGTAGCTTCAACTTTTTTAATTACAAACTACTCTCGAGTTACAGTCCAATTCACAAATACCTTACCCTTTTTTGCAAATGTCAATAAAACAATTCTGATTGTAGCACCCAGTTTTTTAATAACAAACTACTCTCGAGTAACAGTCCAATTCGCAAATCCCTTATCCCTTTTTGCAAATGTCAGTCAAACAATTCTGATTGTATCGTCCAGTTTTTTAATAACAAACTACTCTCGAGTTAAGGCAATCTTCCAAAAAATCAGAAAAAAACAGTCGCTTTTTGTAATGTCCACGTGAAACCACACTGCACAATCTTGTAGGCGGGAATGTATGTGTGATATTACCGATATAGATACACTCTAGAATAGCATAGGAAGGAACATAAGGCAAGCAAATAGCACAGGAAGGAATATAAGGCAAGCAAAATGGTACTTAGTACTCTACTTATAGCCACCATATTTAAAAATACTCATTTATCACACTATCAGCACCTGGGGCCTTATTATGTTTAATCCTTCTAGTAATATCATTAATCAAGGTCGCCCGCATATAATTTTCAGGGGGAGAGGACCGACACTACAATAGCAGAGTTGGGTAAAGAGCATGAAAATATATTTTTAGGATAAAAATTTTCATCACCATATCTTTTACCCTTCCAATAACCGCATTGTTCTTCTCCTAAAACTTTGTCTACGGCATGTCTATGTCTAAAAAGTATCATCACAATAGGTAATTTACCACCTACAGCAGTATTTCCACTTCAATTTATTTAAATCCCTAAGAGGCTGGTGGAAAATCCCTAGAAATCTCTATTTTCAATACCAAAGTCCATAAAAGTTTCCCCATTTTCCGACTTCTTTCAAAGTCACAAGTAAAGCTTTATTATGCTGACTTCAATTTAATTTAATTCAGTTGGGTTTTATTAAAACAAATAGAAATAAATAAACATAAATAAACTTCTCTATGCAAAACACGCACCTTGAGTCCCTTAAAAAAGCCAAGTTTGGTCTCCTTATGCTGCATATTGAAACTGATAACCATAGAAAAAGAGTGTATGTTGATACCCTTATATATGCGTATAGTTTTGGAACCTTTCAACCATGCTGAACAAATGGCTATCTCAAAATTTTGATCGAACATTTTTTGAGAAAAAGGGACATGTGAGGGGGGCTGGTTTCCCTCTTATTATTTTGGTCACATAAAAAAGAAAAAAAAATTAATTTCCGTTCAAACGTGCCCTCTCCCAATGTTCTAGGACTATTCGTTCGATACAATCATCCCTGGGAACCCCAGGGATGATTGGAAAAACAAATGGAAAAATGGAAAAAAATGGAAAAACAACCCTAAAGAAAAGTGTAAATACTCTGACACCAGCAACAGTTTTAAAAATGATCTATTTTATATTTTCATGAAAAATTTGTCTTGCCCTTCACAAACTTTGATAAGCCTCAGTCTCATTGTTTCTTTAATAAAAAAAAATCCAAAGAAATTGTTTTTCTCCCAATATATTTCCGTTTATTATGTCAATTGACTAAAAAAAACTTTATCCACAAAATAAATTTTTGAAGGAAAAGTAAAGAACAATTAAACAAACTCAAAACGAGCAGAAAATAATATGATTAGGGTTCACAACTCCTATGCCTACTCAAAGCCAGAACATAATTTGCTCTTTACTGAAAAAAAAAATTAAATGTTTTCACTTTAACAACTTTATTAAATAATAAATATTAAGATTATGAAGAATAAATATGAGTATATGTATATTAAACTGACAATGCACATTCAATTGTATTTTTTCAGTAGAGTCCAAGTTATGTTCTGGCCTTGAGAAGGCAGATTATTTGATTTTATTTTTCCTCATTTTTCGTTTAATAGAGCTGTTTACTTTCCCTGAAAAACTTATTTTGTGGAAAAAGTTTTTTTTTTAATTAATTGTCAGTAATAAAAGGAAATATATTGGGAGAAAAACATTTTCTTTTGATATTTTTTATTAGAGAAGCAATAATATCGATGCTTATTAAAATTTGTGAAGGGCGGGACTAATTTTTTCCATAAAAATATAAAAAAGGCTATTTGCCAAATTGTCGCTGGTGTCCAGTAATTACACTAGTTCAACTACAGTAAAAAGAAAATGTTGGGGGGAAAACACGGGTTTTGAATGGACAAGGAAAAAAGGTAAAAACTAAATTTTTCGATTATATCACCGATAACCAATTTTCACCGATCGGGGGATAAACCCAGGGTACCAATTCAGGATAAAACAGGGAAGAAGCAAGTATTTTGTTCTATTCTCGGCATAAAGTTGCGAAAAGGCATTTTTCAAAATTTCAAGGGTAATTTTCGCTTTAGAAATCTATTTTCCACATCTAGGGGGTAATTTTACACCCTTCCAATTCGTGTGCCTCTACAGAACATGGCAAAGAAACAAAATAACTATTCATTACGC
This sequence comes from Artemia sp. Qi Xiang Cuo, assembly GCF_049724085.1. Classification (NCBI taxonomy): domain Eukaryota; kingdom Metazoa; phylum Arthropoda; class Branchiopoda; order Anostraca; family Artemiidae; genus Artemia; species Artemia sp. Qi Xiang Cuo. Next base: position 30,080,902 of record NC_142805.1, read on the forward strand.
TTATAAATAGTATTATAATTTTAATGATTTTTTGGTTGATTTAGTGATTTTCTTCAACATTCTAGTGATTTATGTGCTGATTTAGTGATTTTTTTCAAGAATTTGGTGTTTTTTTCACCGTACGGCAACCCCGAAAGAGCCTTCTAGGAGACAATTCTAGGCCTCCCCCTCCATTGGCAAATAGGATTTTCTAAATTTTTGTTAACATGAGCACAACTCAATATAAAACAACGGCAAAACAAAATTAATGCTTGAAAAAGCGACCGGTGGGATGTCATGAATGCCAATTCTTCGTACCAAGGGCGGATTCAGGATTTTTTTTAGGGGGGGGGGGGCAAAATAGGTTGACCCGATAAACTTGCGCTAGGAGCAAATTTAAGTAACGAAAACTTGTGTTAATTAAGTAAATTACACTACTTTAGACTACGTTAGGGGTGGGGGGCACCCCCTCGTCCCTCCCCTGGATACGCCACTGCTTCGTACCAATTCAAATGAAAACGAAGGTGTTGCAAAAATAGAAATAAAGAAGGAAAAAATAATGGCAAAGAAAAACGAATAAATAAAATATACTCATATGTTCCATAATCTGAGATCTGGCACCGGAATCTATAAATCAAAACCGAACTTAACTAGTCTATAAATACAAAGCTTGGTTTTAAACGTCAAAAGAAGATATTTTGGTACATGTAAAAGACCTTGAGTTGCAAAATAAGTCGTCTTGAACAAATGCTATTAAAAGTGGAATGCATCAGCATTCCACAGTCTATTCCAGTTGGTATCGGAACAACATCCAAGGAACACGAGATCTGCCTCAAACCTTTTGATGAGACGAACATCTTCAGCACGGTCGGATTTTGCACCGGATGTGGCGTGCGCGAAAGTGTGGAACGTGCTTCGACAAGAGCTGAGATGTAGGAGCTCCCTTGGGTCTTTAAATAATAATTTTAAAACACATCTTATTGAATTTCAAAAAATAGAGTTAATTAATAATTGAGATTTTTTTTTTTTTTTTTTTTTTAATTATTATCATTATTATATCGGTTCATTTTTTGTTTTTTATTTATTTATCATTATTTTGTAAGGTTAAGATAGCTATGCTTTCGGGGAGGATGGGAGAAATCTCTTAGATAATGAATTGTATGGATGAGGGATGTGGTTGTGTTGAAGAGTAAAGCGAGAGTCGTAAAGCGTGATTAGGAGGAATCGTTATTTTTTTTTAAGGGACTCAACGTGCGTGTTTTGCATAGAGAATTTTATTTTTGTTTATTTATTTCTATTTGTTTTAATAAAACCCGATTGGATTGAATTGAAGTCAGCATAATAAAGCTTTACTTGTGACTTTGAAAGAAGTCGGAAAATGGGGAAACTTTTAGGGACTTTGGTATTGAAAATAGGGATTTCTAGGGATTTTCCACCAGCCTCTTAGGGATTTAAAAAAAATGAAGTGGAAATACTGCTGTAGGTGGTAAATTATCTATTGTGCTGATACTTTTTAGACATAGAGATGCCGTAGACAAAGTTATAAGAGAAGAACAATGCGGTTATTGGAAGGGTAAAGGATGTGGTGATGAAATTTTGTATCCTAAAAATATATTTTATTATAGTGTTGGTCCTCTCCCCCTGAAAATTATCTATGGGCACCCTTGATTAATGATAGTACTAGAAGGATTAAAAATTAATAAGACCCCAGGTGCTGATAGTGTGGTAAATGATTATTTTTAAATATGGTGGCTATAAGGTTAGAAATAAGTTACGGAAGATTGTAAGTATGAATTCTGAAAAGGAAAAAGTACCTAGGGATTTTAGGAAAACCCTAACTAAACCCCTGTATAAGAAAGGTGATGAGAGTGCTCATGGTAATTATAGAGGCATTAGCCTGGTTTCTGTAGCTAGCAAAACCCATAGTATGATTACACTTTTTAGACTTAGGGATGCTATAGACAAAGTTTTAAGAGGAGAAGAGTCCAGTTATTGGAAAGGTAGAGGATGTATCGACGAAATTTTCACTCTAAGGTTAATAATTGAGAAGTGCCTCAGATCATCAAGCACCTTTAGTCCTAAGTTTTATTGTTATGAGCAAGCGTTCGATTTAGCTGATTGAAGAACTTTAGCGGAGGTCTTATCCTTGTATGGTATACAAGACAAATCATGGTTGCAGCAGCAGCTGCAACCTAGTAAAGAGCGAACCACAGCCCATAGTAATCAAAAGTTGAAAAATGTGTTTTCAAAAAACTGTCTGATGAGGAAAAATTGCCATTTGAGACTAAATCAGGAATGGTAACTATTGTTTCGGTTAATCTTAGAAGTAAAAGTTTATTGCGAAAAGAAATTTATGGTGATTTCGAAAAAGAGCCTGAAACCTCTTGAAAATGGCGTAAAATTGAAATAAAAAGTGCACCATTGGAAGCAGCATGGTCGATAACCTTTTGAGGGATAATTACAGTCCCCCACCTTAAACACCAAGGAAAATTAATTTTTTGCATGGGGTGCACTGATCTGTCTCTTTTTTTTCTTTCTATTTTTTTCTAGAAGGGCTAGGGGGTGGCCAGAGCATCATAGAGAGGTGTGTAATAGCTCATTCGAAAGGGAATTAAATTTTTAATTGCCCTTTTTAAGTGACCAAAAAGATTGGAGGGCAAATAGCCCCCCTTCCCTCCAAGCCCCCGCCCCCCAACTAGTCCTATAAAAATTTTGAGATAGCCATTTTGTTTAACATAGTTCAAAGGTCCAATGTATATGGTTTTGATGATAATACAGCCCTCCATAATCCCTGGGGAAGGGCTGTATGTGGTATCGGGTGTATCGATATCGACGCGTATCGGTAGTAGTAAGGCCCCAATTCGTTGAAAATATACCTGCACTTTCACAAGCCTGAGGCCTGGATATGTGTGTGTATTTTCCAGTAATTGGGTTACCATGGTCATTTACCTATTACAATGAACGATATTTACCTTACCAGACGGGTTTTCTGTTATGACACCCATTTTTTGGAGGTCAAACAGAGAGAGAGAGAGTGGCGGTCACACTAACTTGATTAGTAGTTGGATTCGGATATAGGGAGTAATTTTCATTGTAATCTGGTTTGGTTCGTTATTGCGAGAGGCTTACTCAATTTACATCTTAGTGTTAACTGGGTGATCTAATTGCGTAGGTACTAAATGAACATTTGAAGGTGGAGAAAAAAAAGGGGTAATTATTGATTGTATAATTTTAACAAGAAATGACTGAAAAGTGTTTTGGAGGAGATGGAATGAATGTGTACTGTATAATACACAAGTGATGATTTGCACAGTGTTGTCAATTTTAAATAGTTTAGAAATAAAAAAAAATAACAAGAAATGGCTGAAAAGTGTTTTGAGGGAGTTGAGTTGCACGAGGGTTCAGTTAAATGCGGATTCAGTTACACGGGGATTAATTAAATGGGTTCGAGTAGCACGGAGGGTCACTTGTACCGGGTTTCGGTTATACAGGGGTTCCGGTACCGGGGGGGGTCAGTTGGACGGGGTTGCGGTTAGCCAGGGGGTCAGTTACATGGGGGGGTCAGTTATTTTTTCTGATTTTGTGTGTTTTCGCAAGACAATAACTGGTCTTTTAGCAAACTTAGCCATGGCTACCTGAAACTCTGCATAAATATCTTCATTTTTAATCTAATTGCGTAGGTACTAAAGGAACATTGAAAATTTTTTCTGATTTTGTGTGACCACCCGGCGCCCCAAAGACTCCTGAGCCTCCATTATAATACTTTTTAAGTATTATATCTTTTCAGAATAAATTAGTATTTTAGGGAATTATTTCGGTGAAACAGTTAGAGATATTTTGAATGATGATTTTAGAAGAGGATTTGAGGGTGAAACTCTGTGGTCGTTATAATACACAAGTTCCATTTGAACAGTGTTGTGAGGTCCCTTACCACAACCCCAAAGGGCTCCGATCCCTCCACACCAGCCCCGAAGGAAGCCCCCCGGTCCTCAAAGGTTCTCTGGGCTCCCAAAGGGCCCCTGGCGCCCCAAAGACTCCTGAGCCTCCATTATAATACTTTTTAAGGCTTTATTATATCTTTTCAGAACAAATTATTATTTTAGGGAATTATTTCGGTGAAACAGTTAGAGACATTTTGAAAGATGATTTTAGAGGAGGATTTGAGGGTGAAACTCTGTGGTCGTTATAATACACAAGTTCCATTTGAACGGTGTTGTGAGGTCCCTTACCACAACCCCAAAGGGCTCCGATCCCCCTTACCCCAAACCCGAAGGAAGCCCACGGCCATCAAAGGTTCTCTGGACCCCCAACGGACCCCCGGCACCCCAATGCCTCCTGAGTCCCCCCTTATAATACTTTTTAAGGATTTATTATAGCTTTTCAGAACAAATTATTATTTTAGGGAATTATTTCGGTGAAACACTTAGAGAGATAGTTAGAGATGATTTTAGAAGAGGAATTGAGGGTGTAACTCTGTGGTCGTTATAATACGCAAGTTCCATTTGAACAGTGTTGTGAGGCCCCCTTACCGCAACCCCAAAGGGCTCCGATACCCCCCAGCCCCCCCCACGGAACCCTCCCTCCCGGTCCTCAAAGGTTCTCTGGACTCCCAAAGGGCCCCCGGCGCCCCAATGGCTCCTGAGTCCCCCATTATAATACTTTTTAAGGCTTTATTATATATTTTCGTTTAGGGAATTATTTCGGTGAAACAGTTAGAGACATTTTAAGAGATGATTTTAGAAGAGAACTTGAGGGTGAAACTCTGTGGTCGATATAGAATAAATATCTTCATTTTTAATCTAATTGCGTAGGTACTAAAGGAACATTGAACATTTTTTCTGATTTTGTGTGACCACCCGGCGCCCCAAAGACTCCTGAGCCTACATTATCATACGTTTTAAGGCCTTATGATATCTTTTTAGAACTAAATATTATTTTAGTGAATTATTAATGAAAAACAGATAGAGACATTTTGAATGGTTATTTTAGGACAGGATTTGAGTATAAAACTATGATCGTTATAGTGAACAACCTAAATTTTAAAAGTGCTGTGAGGTCATGAACCACAACCCCAAAGGGCTCCGATCCCCCCACACCAACCCCGTAATTTTTCTTAAATTCAGTTCTGATTTTTATCAAAGAGATGAAAAATTTAAAGTTCTTATTATATCTTTTCAGAACAAATTATTATTTTAGGGAATTATTTCGGTGAAACAGTTAGAGTTATTTTGAATGATTATTTTAGAAGAGGATTTAAGGTGAAACTCTGTGGTCGTTATAATACACAAGTTCCCTTTGAACAGTGCTGTGAGGTCCCTTACCACAACCCCAAAGGGCTCCGATCCCTCCACACCAACCCCGAAGGAACCCCCCGGTCCTCAAAGGTGCTCTAGGCTCCCAAAGGGCCCCCGGTGCCCCAAAGACTCCAGAGTCTCTAGTATAATACTTTTTAAGGCTTTAATATATCCTTTCAGAATAAATTATTATTTTAGGGAATTATTTCGGTGAAACAGGCCCTCATAGGTGTTTGTTGTCTGAAACCTATAGTTTGGGATGAATAGTTTGCTATTTCAAGCTTTTCTGAGCTAAGGTTTCTTAGTATTTCATAGGTGTGTGTTGTCTGAAACTTATGATTTGAGGTATGTAATTTGCTATTTCCGACTTTCCATAACCAGATTTCGTAGTGTTTCGTAGGTATGTGGTGTCTGAAACCTATGATTTGGGATGTGTGGCTTGCTATTTTTTTACTTTTCGGAGCTGGATTTCTTAGCCTTTCATAGGTGTCTGCTTTCAGAAAATTATGGTTTGGGAGGTTTAGTTTGCTTTTTTGACTGTTCAGATCTAGGATTCGAAATCCTGCTTAGATGTCCGTTTTATTGAACTTCTAGATTGGGAAGAGTATCTTGAAATATGAGGCTTTTCTCATTTAAGGTTTGAAAGTATTAATTCTTTGAAGTTTCCACATCATTTTTGTTTTCACAAAGACATAAGAAATTTAAAGTTCAGTTCTAATATTTCCATAGAAGATAGTAAAGGTTTCGCTATGATTATGCTTATTTTCTATGCAGACAGAGATTATTACTTAAATTATACGTCTGCTAAAATTCAGTTTCGACTTTTGTCAAGTAGATGAGAAATTTCGGACTTCAATTCAAATTTTTAACAACAAAGTCAAGGAAAGTTCAAGTTCTCTTCTGAATTTTACCAAAGAACACAATTCAATTCTAATTTATCCAGAGAAAATAAAAATCTTCCACTTCAGTTCTTTATTTCACAAGGACATAAATATATTTAAACTTCAATTATAAATTTGTCGGTTGAAGATATAAAAATTAATAACATACTTGTTAATATTTTCCCGTAATATAAAAAGTTCGAGTTAAATTTTAAATATTCTCAACGTATGGAAGGAAAGTTCAATTTAACTACTGAATTTTACCAAATAACACAATTTAATTCTAATTTATACAGAGAAAATGAAAATCTTCCACTTAAGTTCTTTATTTCACAAAGACATAAAGAAATTTAAATTTCAATTCCAAATTTTTCAGTGGAAGATAGAAAAAGTAATACCATACTTGTGAATATTTTCCCGGAAGATAAAAAGTTCTAGTTCAATTTAAAATTTTCTCACCGAAGTGAAGAAAAATTTAAGTTATCTTCGGAATTTTACCAGAGAACACATTTCATTTCTAATCTCACCAGAGAAAATAAAAATATTCCACTTCAGTTCTATATTTCACAAAGACGTAAAGAAATTTTAAGTTCAATTCTAAATTTTTCGGTGGAAGATAGAAAAAGTAATATCATACTTGTGAATATTTTCACGGAAGATAAAAAAGTTCTAGTTCAATTTAAAATTTTCTCAACGAAGTGAAGAGAAGTTCTAGTTTTCTACTGATTTTTACCAAAGAACACAATTCAATTCTAATTTCTCTATAAAAAAAAAAAATCCTCCAATTAAGCTCTTTATTTTACAATGACATAGAGAAATTTATAGTTCAATTCTATATTTTTCAATGGAAGATATAAAAATTAATAAAATACTGGTGAAAATTTTCACAGAAGATAAAAAGTTCTAGTTCAATTCAAAATTTTCTCAATGAAGTGAATAAGAATTAAAGTTCTCTTCTGAATTTTACTAAAGAACAAAATTCAATTCTAATTTCACCAGAGAAAATAAAAATATTCCACTTAAGTTCTTTATTTCACAAAGAAATAAAGAAATTTAAAGTTCAATTCTAAATTTTTCGGTGGAAGATAGAAAAAGTAATACCATACTTGTGAATATTTTCTCGAAGAGATGAAAACTTTAAAATATTGTTCCAAATTTTTCACAAAAGATAAAAAAGTTCAAGTTATTTCCGGAATTTTACTAAAGAACATACTTCAATTCAAATTTTTCCAGAGAAAACAAAAATATTTCGCTTCAGATATTTAATTCATAAAGACATAAAGAAATTTAAAGTACAATTATAAGGTTCTTGAAGGGCGATATAAAAAGCAATACCATACTTGTGAATATTTTTATGGACGATAAAAGTTCTATTTCATTTTTCAAATTACACCACGTAGTTAATGAAAATTCTATGTATCTACTTTAATTCACATATTAATACAATTCAATTCTAATATAAACATAGAAAATCAAAATCTTACACTTAAGGTCTTTATTTCACAAAGATAGAAAAAAAATTAAGGTTCAATTCTAAATTTTTCGGTGGAAGTAAGAAAGAATACCATACTTGTGAATATTTTCCGGAAGATAAAAGTTCTAGTTCAATTTAAAATTTTCTCAACGAAGTGAAGAAAAATTCAAGTTCTCTTCTGAATTTTACCAGAGAACACAATTCAATTCTAATTTCACCAGAGAAAATAAAATCTTCCACTTCAGTTCTATATTTCACAAAGACATAAAGAAATTTAAAGTTCAATTCTAAATTTTCAGTGGAAGATAGAAAAGTAATACCATACCTGTGAATATTTTCTCGAAGAGATGAAAATTTAAAATACTGTTCCAAATTTTTCACAGAAGATAAAAAAGTTCAAGTCTCTTCTGAATTTTACCGAAGAACACAATTCAATTCTAATTTCAACAGAGAAAATAAAAATCTTCCACTCCAGTTCCTTATTTCACAATGACAAAGAAGTTTAAAGTTCAATTCTAAATTTTTAGTTGGAAGATAGAAAAAGTAAAAACATACCTGTGAATATTTTACCGGAAGATAAAAAGTTCTAGTTCAATTTACAATTTTCACAACGAAGTGAAAAAAAGTTAAAGTTCTCTTCTGAATTTTACTAAAGAACACAATTCAATTATAATTTCACCAGAAAAAATAAAAATCTTCTACTTCAGTTCTTTATTTCACAAAGACATAAAGAAATTTAAAGTTCATTTCTAAATTTTTTGGTGGAAAATATAAAAAGTAATACCATACTAGTGAATATTTTCATGGAAGATAAAATGTTCTAGTTCAATTTAAAATTTTCTCAACGAAGTGAAGAATAGTTCAAGTTCTCTTCTGAACTTTGCCAAAGAACACACTTTAATTCTAATTTTTCCAAATAAAAGAAAAATCTTCCGCTTCGGTTTGAAGTTCCACAATGAAATAAAGAAATTTAAAGTTCTATTCTAAGTTTTTAGATGAAAGATTTAAAAAGTAATACTATTAGCTTCTGTGTCTGATAGATTTACCCCTCAAATTTTTAAATTAGAAAATGAGTGACTCGTTCTATTATTAAAGACAATCGTTCAAACTCGTTCATCTAACCTCCAAACCAATAGGTTAGGTTAGGTATAAATAAATATTAATAAATAAATAGAAACATTTCTACATTTTTAAGCTAGGTTATGTTAACTTATCATGAGCGCTCATGATAAGTTAACCTAACCTTTTCTGGGGAGTATGGTTAGGTTAGGTTAGGCTAGATTAAGTTAGGTTAGTTTAGGTTAGGTTAAGTTAGGTTAGGTTAGCCTACGTACGCTTCACTTAGGTTAGTTAAGGTTATGTGAGAGACAGGCAAAAAGTTAGGCGTATGATTAGGTTAGGTTAGATTAAGTTAGGTTATGTTAGGTTAGGCTAGGTTAGCCTACTTCCTCGCGATAAGTTAGGCTAACCTACCCTAGCCTAACTTAACCTAACCTAATTTAACCTAACCTAACCTAATCATACACCTAACTTTTTGCCTGTCTCTCACCTAACCTAAGCTAACCTAAGTGAAGCGTACTTATGCTAACCTAACCTAACCTAACCTAACCTAATCTAACCTAACCTAACCTACCCTAACCTAACCTAACCATACTCGCCGGAAAAGGTTAGGTTAACTTATCAAGAGCGCTCATTATAAGTTAACCTAAAATAAATTAAAAATTTATAAATTTTTCTATTTATTTATTAATATTAATTTATACCTAACCTAACCTATTGGTTTGGAGGTAAGATGAACGAGTTTGAACGATTGTCTTTAATAAAAGAACGAGTCACTCATTTTCTAATTTAAAAATTTGAGGGGTAAATTTATCAGACAAAGGAGATAATAGTATTACTTTTTCTATCTTTCATCTAAAAATTTAGAATAGAACTTTAAATTTCTTTATTTCATTGTGGAACTTCAAACCGAAGCGGAAGATTTTTATTTTCTCTGGAGAAATTAGAATTGAAGTGTGTTCTTTGGTAAAGTTCAGAAGAGAACTTGAACTTTTCTTCACTTCGTTGGGAAAATTTTAAATTGAACTAGAACTTTTTATCTTCCATGAAAATATTCACAAGTATGGTATTACTTTTTCTATCTTCAACCAAAAAATTTAGAATTGAAATGTAAATTTATTTATGTCTTTGTGAAATAAAAGAACTGAAGTGTAAGATTTTTATTTTCTCTGCTGAAATTAGAATTGAATTGTGTTCTTTAGTAAAATTCAGAATAGAACTTGAACTTTTCTTCACTTCGTTGAGAAAATTGTAAATTGACCTAGAACTTTTTATCTTCCGGGAAAATATTCACATGTATGGTATTACTCTTTTTATCTTCTACCGAAAAATTTAGAATTGAACTTTAAATTTATTTATTTTCTTGTGAAATAGATATGTGGAGTGGGAGATTTTAGTTCTATGTTTTGAAATAAGAATAGAAGTGTGTTGCTTGGTAAAATTCAGAAGAGAACTTGAACTTTTTATCTTCTTTGAAAAATTTGGAACAGTATTTTAAATTTTTAATCTTTTCGAGAAAATATTCACAGGTATGGTATTACTTTGTCTATCTTCCAAAGAAAAATTTAGAATTGAACTTTAAATTTCCTTATGTCTGTGAAATATATAAATTAAGTGGAAGTTATTTATTTTCTCTTATAAAATTAGAAGTTCATCCTTTCCTCTGATAAAATTAAGAAGATAACATCAATTATTCTTCACTTTATTGAGAAAATTTTAAATTGAACTAGAAATTTTTGTATAGTTTTAAAATATTCATAAGTACGGTACTACTATTTTCTCTTTCCACCGAAAAATTTAGAATTAAAGTTTATATTTCCTTATGAAATTGTGAAATAAGGAACTTAATTAGAAGATTTGATTTTCGCTTGAGAAATTAGAATTGAAGAGTCTTCTGTGATAAAATTTAGAAGAGAACTTGAACTCTTCTTCACTTTTTTGAAGAAACTGATAATTGAACGAAATCTTTTATCGTCCGAGAAATTAGGCGCAGTAATGTGCTGACATTTTCGATATCCCTTCAAATAACTTATAATTTTACTTTGAATGTCTAGATTTATTTGTTAAATAAAGAAATTAAGTGTAAGATCTTTATTTTCTCTTGAGATATTATAATTGAATTATGTTCTTTGGTAAAATTCCGAAGAGAACTTGAACTTTTTTATCTCCTGTGAAAAATTTGGAACAGTATTTTAAATTTTTCATCTCTTCGAGAAAATATTCACAAGTATGGTATTACTTTTTCTATCTTCCACCGAAAAATTTAGAATTGAACTTTAAATTTCTTTATGTCTTTGTGAAATAAAGAACTTAAGTTGAAGATTTTTATTTTCTCTGGTGAAATTAGAATTGAATTGTTTACTTTAGTAAAAATCAGTAGAGAACTTGAACTTATTCTTCACTTCGTTGAGAAAATTTAAAATTGAATTAGAACTTTTTTATCTTCCTTGAAAATATTCACAAGAATGTTATTACTTTTTCTATCTTCAACCGAAAAATTTAGAATTGAACTTTAAATTTATTTATGTCTTTGTGAAATAAAGAACTGATGTGTAACATTTTTGTTTTATCTGGTGAACTTAGAATTGAATTATGTTCTTTGGTAAAATTCTGAAGAGAACTTGAACTTTTTTATCTTCTGTGAAAAATTTGGAACAGTATTTTAAATTTTTCATCTCTTCGAGAAAATATTCACAAGTATGGTATTACTTTTTCTGTCTTCCACCGAAAAATTTAGAATTGAACTTTAAATTTCTTTATGTCTTTGTGAAATAAAGAACTTAAGTGGAGGATTTTTATTTTCTCTGGTGAAATTAGAATTGAATTGTGTTCTTTGGTAAAATTCAGAAGAGAACTATAATTCTTCAATTTGTTGAGAAAATTTTGAATTGAACTATATCTTTTTATCGTCTATGAAAATTTTCACCAGTATTGTATTACTTTTTCTATCTTCCATCGAAAAATTTAAAATTGAAATATAAATTTCTTTATATCTTTGTAAAATAAATAACTTAAGTGTAAGATTTTTTTTTTCTCTAGAGAAATTAGAATTGAATAGTGTTCTGTGGTAAAATTCAGAAGAGAACTTAAACTTTTCTTCACTTTATTGAGAAAATTTTAAATTGAACTACAACTTTTTTATCTTCCGTGAAAATATTCACAAGTATGGTATTACTTTTTCTATCTTCCACCGAAAAATTTAGAATTGAACTTCAAATTTCTTTATGTTTTTGTGAAATAAAGAACTGAAGTGGAAGATTTTTATTTTCTCTGGTGAAATTAGAATTGAATTGTGTTCTTTGGTAAAATTCAGAAGAGAACTTGAATTCTTCTTTACTTCGTTGAGAAAATTTTAAATTGAACTAGAACTTTTTATCGTCCAGGAAAATATTCACAAGTATGGTATTACTTTTTCTATCTTCCACTGAAAAATTTAGAATTGAACTTTAAATTTCTTTATGTCTTTGTGAAATAAAGAACTGAAGCGGAAGATTTTTATTTTCGCTGGAGAAATTAGAATTGAATTGTGTTCTTTGCTGAAATTGAGAAGGGAACTTGAACTTTTCTTGGCTTCGTTGATAAAATTTTAAATTGAACTAGTACCTTTTATATTTTGAGAAAATATTCACACGTATGGTATTACTTTTTCTATCTTTCACTGAAAAATTTAGAATTGAACTTTAAATTTCTTTATGTCTTTGTGAAATAAAGAACTTAAGTGGAAGATTTTTATTTTCTCTGGATAAATTAGAATTGAATTGTGTTCTTTGGTAAAATTTAGTAGGGAACTTGAACTTTCCTTGACTTCGCTGAGAAAATTTTAAATTGAACTTTAAATTCATCTCTTTGAGAAAAGTCGGAACTGAATTTAAGAACATTTAGAATTAAAGTGAAACTTTCTATCTTCATAGAAAATAATCACAATAATAGTATAACTTTTCCTATCTTCTGTGGAAAAATTAGAACTGAACTTTAAATTTTTTATGTCTTGGTGAACTTAAAACTGACGTGGAAGCTTCACCTACGAAATATTAAGAAACCTTAGCTCAGAAAAGTATGAAATATCCAACTACTCATCCCAAACTAGAAATTTCAGACAACAAACACCTATGAGGGACTAAGAATCCTAGCTCTGAAAAGTCCAAAAAGCAAACTACACCTCCCAAATCATAATTTTCTGAAAGCACACACCTCTTAAATGCTAAGAAATCTAACTCAGAAAAGTCAAAAATAGCAAACCACTCATTCCCAAATCATAGGTTTCAGTCAGCATACACCTATGTAAGGATATTAATTCTAACTCATAAAAGTCAAAAAATAGCAACCCACACATCCCAAATCATAGGTTTCAGACACCACATACCTACGAAAGACTAATAAATCTCGTTACGAAAAGTTTGAAATAGAAAATTACATACCTCAAATTATAAGTTTCAGCCGACACACACATATGAAATACTAAGAAACCATAGCTCAGAAAATCTTGAAATAGCAAACTATTCATCCCAAACTATAGGTTTCAGACAACAAACACCTATGAGGGCCTGTTTCACCGAAATAATTCCCTAAAATAATAATTTGTTCTGAAAAGATATAATAAAACCTTAAAAAGTATGATAATAGAGGCTAAGGCGTCTGTGGGGCGCCTGGGACCCCTGGGGGAGCCCAAAGACCCTTTGCGGCACGGGGGCGGCTTTGGGGGTGGGTGTGGGGGGATCAAAGACGGTTGGAGCTTGGGTACGGGACCTCACATCACTGTTCAAAGGGAACTTGGGTATTATAACGACCACAGAGTTTCACCCTCAAATCATCTTCTAAAATAATCATTCAAAATGTCTCAAACTGTTTCACCGAAATAATTCCCTAAAATAATACTTTGTTCTGAAAAGATATAATAAGAACTTTAAATTTTTCATCTCTTTGATAAAAATCAGAACTGAATTTAAGAAAAATTACGGGGTTGGTGTGGGGGGATCAGAGCCCTTTGGGGTTGTGGTAAGGGACCTCACAGCACTGTTCAAATTGAACTTGTGTATTATAACGACCACAGAGTTTCACCCTCAAATCCTCTTCTAAAATCATCATTCAAAATGTCTCTAACTGTTTCACCGAAATAATTCCCTAAAATAATAATTTGTTCTGAAAAGATATGATAAAGCCTTAAAATGTATTATAATGGAGGCTCAGGAGTCTTTGGGGCGCCGGGTGGTCACACAAAATCAGAAAAAATGTTCAATGTTCCTTTAGTACCTACGCAATTAGATTAAAAATGAAGATATTTATTATATAACAACCACAGAGTTTCACCCTCAAGTCCTCTTCTAAAATCATCTCTTAAAATGTCTCTAACTGTTTCACCGAAATAATTCCCTAAACGAAAAGATATAATAAATCCTTAAAAAGTATTATAATGGGGGACTCAGGAGCCATTAGGGCGCCGGGGGCCCGTTGGGAGTCCAGAGAACCTTTGAGGACCGGAGGGGGGTTCCTTCTTGGTTGGGGTGGGGGATCGGAGCCCTTTGGGGTTGCGGTAAGGGGACCTCACAACACTGTTCAAATGGAACTTGTGTATTATAACGACCACAGAGTTTCACCCTCAAGTCCTCTTCTAAAATCCTCTCTTAAAATGTCTCTAACTGTTTCACCGAAATAATTCCCTAAAATAATAATTTGTTCTGAAAAGATATAATAAAGCCTTAAAAAGTATTATAATGGGGGACTCAGGAGGCATCGGGGCGCCGGGGGTCCTTTGGGGGTCCAGAGAACCTTTGATGTCCGGGGGCTTTCTTCGGGGTTGGGGTGGGGGGATCGGAGCCCTTTGGGGTTGTGGTAAGGGGACCTCACAACACTGTTCAAATGGAACTTGTGTATTATAACGACCACAGAGTTTCACCCTCAAGTCCTCTTCTAAAATCCTCTCTTAAAATGTCTCTAACTGTTTCACCCAAATAATTCCCTAAAATAATAATTTGTTCTGAAAAGATATAATAAAGCCTTAAAAAGTATTATAATGGGGGACTCAGGAGGCATCAGGGCGCCGGGGGTCCTTTGGGGGTCCAGAGAACCTTTGATGTCCGGGGGCTCTCTTCGGGGTTGGGGTGGGGGGATCGGAGCCCTTTGGGGTTGTGGTAAGGGACCTCACAACACCGTTCAAATGGAACTTGTGTATTATAACGACCACAGAGTTTCACCCTCAAATCCTCCTCTAAAATCATCTTTCAAAATGTCTCTAACTGTTTCACCGAAATAATTCCCTAAAATAATAATTTGTTCTGAAAAGATATAATAAAGCCTTAAAAAGTATTATAATGGAGGCTCAGGAGTCTTTGGGGCATCGGGGGCCCTTTGGGAGCCCAGAGAACCTTTGAGGACCGGGGGGCTTCCTTGGGGGTCGGTGTGGAGGGATCGGAGCCCTTTGGGGTTGTGGCAAGGGACCTCACAACACTGTTGAAATGGAACTTGTGTATTATAACGACCACAGAGTTTCACCCTCAAATCCTCTTCTAAAATCATCATTCAAAATGTCTCTAACTGTTTTACCGAAATAATTCCCTAAAATAATAATTTATTCTGAAAAGATATAATAAAACCTTAAAAAGTATTATAATGGAGGCTCAGGAGTCTTTGGGGCGCCGGGTGGTCACACAAAATCAGAAAAAATGTTCAATGTTCCTTTAGTACCTACGCACTTAGATTAAAAATGAAGATATTTATGCAGAGTTTTAGGTAGCTATGGCTAAGTTTGCTAAAAGACCAGTTATTTTCTTGCAAAAACACACAAATCAGAAAAAATAACTGAACCCCCCATGTAACTGAACCCCTGTATAACCGAAACCCCTTACAACTGAACCCTCCATGTAACTGAACCCCTGTATAACCGAAACCCTGTACAAGTGAACCTCCGTGCAACTCGACCCCATTTAACTAATCCCCGTGTAACTGAATCCGCATGTAACTGAACCCTCGTGCAACTCAACTCCCTCAAAACACTTTTCAGCCATTTCTTGTTAATTTTTTCTATTTCTAAACTATTTAAAATTGACAACACTGTGCAAATCATCACTTGTGTATTATACAGTACACATTCATTCCATCTCCTCCAAAACACTTTTCAGTCATTTCTTGTTAAAATTATACAATCACTAAAAACCCCTTTTTTTCTCCACCTTCAAATGTTCCTTTAGTACCTACGCAATTAGATCACCCAGTTAACACTAAGATGTAAATTGAGTAAGCCTCTCGCAATAACGAACCAAACCAGATTACAATGAAAATTACTCCCTATATCCGAATCCAACTACTAATCAAGTTAGTGTGACCGCCACTCTCTCTCTCTCTGTTTGACCTCCAAAAAATGGGTGTTACCTCAGAAAACCCGTCTGGTAAGGTAAGTATCGTTCATTGTAATAGGCAAATGGCCCTGGTAACCCAATTACTTGAAAATCTACACACATATCCAGGCCTCAGGCTTGTGAAAGTGCATGTATATTTTCAACGAATTGGGGCCTTACTACTTTCGGTATCGTTCGTAGTGGTATCGCATGTATCTTATCGAGAATATCAGTATCCGCTGTTGTTGTTTTTCTGTCATTTTCTAGGCTCATTTTTTTTTAAAGCATGTCCTGGTAAGGTATCATGGTTGCAGCGGCAGCTGCAACCTAGTAAAGAGCGAACCACAGCCCGTAGTAACCAAAAGTTAAAAAACATGTTTTGAAACAAACTGCCTGGTGAAAAAAATTCCCACCTGACACTGACTCAGGAACATTAAATATCATTTCGGTTTGTCTTAAAAGTAAAAGTTTGTTGCGAAAAGAAATTTATTTTGATTTCGAAAAAAAGCCTCACATCCCTCGAAAAAGGCGTTATATCAAAATGAAAAGTGTACCATTGGAATCAACATGGTCAAAACCTTTTAAAAGAAAGTTACAGCTCCCTGAACAACAAAGAAAATCCCTTTTTTGCACCGGTAGCACTGATCTGTCTCCCGGTTTGTTGTTGTTGTTTTTGTTTTTGTTTTTTTCAACAGGTCTAGCGGGCTACCAGAACATCATAAAGAGATTCTTAATGGCTCATTCAAAAGTTATTTATCATATCTACTTGCTTTTTATAAATTCTGCCATCTGCAAGTGCCATATGGAACTAAAATGGCACTTTTTGTGCTATTTCTCAAAGGGTTGCACTAGCAGGCTACCAGAACATCGTTGGTAGATCTTTTATAGCTCATATAAAAGGTATTGCACATATCTACGTCTTTCATATAAGTTCATCATCAAGTTCAAATGGCACTAAAAATGGCACTTTTGGTGTCGTATCCTAAGTGAAGAAGCTAGACTGTAAAAAAAAAATTGATTTCCACAAAATAATTCGGTTAGAGACAAACCAGAAAAAAAAAATCCAGATTTCCTGTTGGAATTGTGACTTGCTTATTTAATTCAAACAAGTCACAAAAAAATCCAATTTTCCTGTTGGAATTGTGACTTTCTTGTTGAATTCCAACAAATTATTGAAATTATTAAGATTTATGTCCTTTTCAGTTGAAAAAATGTAATTTTCACCGTAAATAGGCTATATCAGTCAACACGGTTTGAACTTCAACAGTAGTTTGAAGTTTCTTGAATATTATTTTAAATTTGACTATAGGAGCTTTGAAAGTAATATGTTCAGTATAAGTTCAATTCAAATATTTGAATTATAGCAGAAAAAGGGGAATGCTAATTGAATTTTGAGTATAAAAAGATAATTATAAAAATAAGGGAATATATTTTTACTTTGAAATAAGTTGAGATTTCTTGTCTGAAAAATGAACACGCAGAAATTTATGTACAAAAATTATCTTTTAACTTTTACAATCGCTTTTTTTAAATACATTTTTTGTGAGTTTCTGTAGGTAGAAAATTTCTTAATATGCTACCCTAACCTTAACAGTACTAAGGGTGAAAACATATTGCATTCCAAGGGCGTATCCAGGATTTTTTTAGGGGGGGGGCGCAAAATAGGTTGATCCGATAAACTTGCGTTAGGTGCAAGTTTAATTAACGCAAACTTGAGTTAATTAAGTAAATTACACTACTATAGACTACGATAGGGGGAGGGGGGGGTGCCCCCTCGGCCCCCGCTGGATCTGCCCCTGTTACTTTCTGAATTCAATTTTTTTCTAATTAAGAACAAAAATCCTTTTGTGGGAACAATTTATGTTTTTGCGATGAACGTCATTTTTGTAATGAGACGCAAAAAGCGTTTTAAAAATAATTCTTCCCTGGATTTGCCATAAATTTGCTGCTTACGCTGAATAACCAAGTAAGCAAATATATAGAAGAAAAGAAGACGCCTGTAAGAGTATTTCAGTCCTTTACGTACACGTAAAGGAACCAAAAGCTTCCCCAAAAAAGAGAATTTTCTAAAATGGTGCACATTTCAACTGGACTCAGAAATACTACACTTTAATAAATCGGGCTTCAAAAACTCTGGTTTGCTACAGGATTAATTAAAAAATAGGACCAGGGTTGCCACCCTGGTCTGGAAAAATTTACAAAATCTGAGAGGAAAAATTTACTAAATCGCATCTGTTTTTACTAGATGCGCCAAAAAAATTTTTGTGCGTGTGGCTACCGCCGCATGCGCACCATCAAGCATCGATCTTTACTATATGAGGATAATCAATAGGATTTCCACAATCTTTTTCTTTTTTCTTCTTTTTTCTCTTTTCCTCTTTTCTTTCGTATGATTGAAAATTCCGGAAACCTGTAAGCTCAAAATCCTTTTTTTTATTATTTGGATGTACTACTGGATAGGCTTCATTTTAGTAGTAAGCTATCTAGTACTTTCAGCAGTGATTGCGTAATATGCCTTACCACGGGGCTAGTCACCTATTACTATGAACGATACATGTCTTAGCAGACAGGTTTTCTAATGTGACACTCATTTTTTGTGTGTCAATCGGTTAGAGAAAGCTGGTGGTTACTCCATATGATAACTTGATTAGTCGGTTTTTTAAATGATCTTTCTTCTGGCAAAAAAATACAAATTCCAATCAAAACGTGTCAAAGGTGTTAATAAGCTGTAAGTTATAGCTATCTGATAACTCGTTTAGTATCGCATGTATTTTTAGCGGTATCAATGGTATTTCATTTGCGTAAAGCTATCTCAATTTGCCAAAACTTTTATCGTTCGCATAAAACTAACTCAATTTGCAAAAATGGTATTCCATTTACGTAACTCTGCTCTGAATGTAATTAATGAGGATATAAATAATATAGAATGACACTGTGACTTGACATAGATTTACCTCTCCAATGTGGTCTGTATAATACACAAGTAACGTTTGAAAATTATTGTCAATTTAAAATGGGATCTTACAGTCCCTTCGTCCCTCCCATTTCTGAGTGGGAGGGGATGGTAGGAGAGGGGGAGGGGGAGTCAATTTCAGAGATTTCTGATAATAAGTACCATTCATTGCGATCATAAGTCTATGTTGGTTCGTTTTAAATACTTCAGCTTATCAATTCATTTGTGTTAAATAAAAATCTGGAATCTGGAAAATGAAAAATAAGTATTTAAACAAAATGTAGTTACAATGGAACCCACACAAAAACAATGGGGCACACACAAAAGCCAAATGAGTGACATTGCGAGTTGACCTAGCTTTACCTCTCCGATGTGATCTGTATAATACACATCTGGGGAGGGGAGAATGGAGGTAAGTATTTAGTTTAAAACATGCTAGGAGGACTTGAGTTTTGTGGGTAGGGTGAAAAATGGTACTTATTCAATATCCTGGTAAACATTATACCTCATTCTTTTATTCTAACTTAACTTCTAGGAATAGGACTTCATTCCATCGGCTAAATTAGTTTATTCATCTATAACAGTGAACAAAAAGACTATTAATTCTCCATATTCTTCTGGTCATGCGCCCATTCCTCCTTCTCTCTTTTTCTTCTGATCATGCACCCACTCCTCATGCTGACTCGGGGTCAGTTGACGTCTCAGTATCCGGTAAAAATTGCAAATTCCACTCGTTCTCCACACCTCATAATACCCATCATGAGTAATATAGTGTGAGTCGTCGATCTTAGGTTCCCGATCTAAACATGAAAATTAAAAGGCTTAAAATATGTGGAATTTGTATCACGATCGATATTATATACATAAAGATAATATATTAAAAAGACCGTAAAAAATTTTTTTTTTCAGTGTAAGCCCGTGCGACTTCTATGGTTAGCACCATTTATCACATAGCTAATGAGGGTTTAGTTACATGACTACAGTACTGTTCTATTAGATGTAAACCATACACGAAGTAAAGCTTTGTTAATATAAATGATATAAACAAAATCGGATAAAAATGTAAGAGTTTAGAAACAAAATTCAGTTATTGCAAAAAAATAAATAAATAAATATCGGAATGCTATATGATTCCTTTGTCAGTTATATTAAAATCTGCAAAATGGTAACTAGCTAAAGAGATAAAAACTGGTAAAAGTGAAATAAATAAATAATATATACATTAACAAATGTTTAAAAACAACATAAACAGGGGATAAGGAAAAAAAGAAGAAAAAAAAGAAAAACGAGCTGTTTCCTTTTTCTCATAATAATTCCACATTTTTGCAGATAGGAGCTTGAAACTTCCGAAGTAGGGTTTTCTCATACGCTGAATCGGACGGTATGATTTTGATTAAAGTTCTATGACTTTTATGGGGAGTTTCCTCCTTTATTCAAAAATATTTCAAATCTTCTCAGGCACATAACTTTTGATTGGTAAAACTAAATTTAATGATTTGAAATCACTTATATATTAGAAATCAGTATAAAAATATGATTCTATTGATCTATCCATGGGTATCAAAATTCCGATTTTTAGAGTTTCGGTTACTATTGAACCGTGTCGCTCCTTACTTACAGTTCGTTACCACGAACTGTTTGAAAAAATGTTAGTGTTGTTCCTTACTTTCAGTTGGAAAAAAAAACTAGTCGCTCCTTACTTACAGTTCGTTACCACGAACTGTTAGAAAAAATATTAGTGTTGTTCCTTACTTGCAGTTGGAAAAAAAAACTAGTTTTTTTTTATTTATTTAATCCACTACAGCTTTTAGTCTTCGCAATTTTTGTATTAACCAGGAGTTTTGTAACAGCAAGAGATGAATCTATTAATTTGATTTTAGAGTTATAGTTACTATTGAGCTGTGTCGATCCTTACTTATAATTCATTACCACCAACAAAATAAAAAAAAATAAACACGCATTAGACCCACACGTATATGCGAGTCAAATTTCATCTTAAAGTGCTAACGTATCTGATAAAATAATTTAAGTCTTATCATCAATTTCGTAGGAACACTCGATACCCTTAAAATGTCTGATTCAAATTATTAAACCTACGGAAATTTTTGATTTTGTAATTCAGTCATTTTTATACAAACTGCACATTTTTTTGTTACCAAATTCTGATCTAGATTTACCTTTGATTAGAGAAGTTGTAATAATAAATGAAAAGTTATACTATTAAAATCAATTTGTAATGATTCTTCAGATAATTTAATTATTAGGCGATTCATTTGATTTAAAATGTTATCAGTCTTAACATTTAAATCTTGGCAAATCCAAGTCAAATTCCATCTTAAAGTGCTAACGTATCTGATAGAATAATTTAAGTCTTATGATCAATTTCATAAAACCTCTAATTTTCACCTTTTTCTTCATTAAGTATCAATTACTTCAAGAAATTAATTCCACATTTTTGCAGATAGGAGCTTGAAACTTCCAAAGTAGGGTTTTCTCATACGCTGAATCGGTAAGTATGTTTTTTATTAAGGTTCAATTACTTTTATGGGAAGTTTTATCCTTTATTCAAAAATAATTAAAATCTTCTCAGGCGCATAGCTTTTGATTGGTAAAACTAAATTTAATAAGTTGAAATCACTTATATATTTGAAATCAGCATAAAAATATGATTCTATTGATGTATCCATGGGTATCAAAATTCCGGTTTTTAGAGTTTCGGTTACTATTGAACTGTGTCGCTCCTTACTTACAATTCATTACCACGAACTGTTTTAAAAAATATTAGTGTTGTTCCTTAATTTCTGTTGTAAAAAAAAAACTATTAGTTCCTTACTTACAGTTCGTTACCACGAACTTATTGAAAAAATATTAGTGTTGTTCCTTACTTTCAGTTGAAAAAAAAAACTAGTTTTTTTTTATTTAATTCACTACAGCTTTTAGTCTTCGCGATTTTTGTATTAACCAGGAGTTTCGTAACAGCATGCGAGGAAGCTATTAATTGGTTTTTAGAGTTTCGGTTACTATAGAGCCGTGTCGCTCCTTACTTACAATTCGTTACAAGCAACTAAATGAAAAAATAAAAAATAAACATGTATAAGACCAACGAAGTCTTTTTTTTAGAGTTGCATTTACTATGTAACTCTGTTACTCCTTACTTAAAATTAGCTATCACTAACGTTTTGAAAAAATATTAGTATTTATCCTTAATGTCATTTGGAAAAAAAAAACTAGTCGCTCCTTAATTACAG
Source organism: Artemia sp. Qi Xiang Cuo (assembly GCF_049724085.1). Taxonomy (NCBI): domain Eukaryota; kingdom Metazoa; phylum Arthropoda; class Branchiopoda; order Anostraca; family Artemiidae; genus Artemia; species Artemia sp. Qi Xiang Cuo. The sequence goes on from NC_142805.1 coordinate 30,103,121, forward strand.
TTCCTTACTACGAACTGTTTGAAAAAATATTAGTGTTGTTCCTTACTTTCAGTTGGAAAAAAAAAACTTGTTTTTTTTATTTAATCCACTACAGCTTTTAGTCTTCGCAATTTTTGTATTAACCAGGAGTTTTGTAACAGCATGCGAGCAAGCTATTAATTGGTTTTTAGAGTTTCGGTTACTTAGAGTCACGTGCGACTCTAAGTGAACCTAGATCAACCCAAGAAAAATGTTTTTGTCACTCTAATAAGTTTATCGCTAGACATAGCTTAGCTTTTTTTTCCAACTGAAAGTAAGGAACAACACTAATATTTTTTCAAACAGTTAGTGGTAACGAACTGTAATTAAGGAGCGACTAGTTTTTTTTTCCAACTGAAAGTAAGGAACAACACTAATATTTTTTCAAAGAGTTCGTGGTAACGAACTTTTTCAAACAGTTCGTGGTAACGAACTGTAAGTAAGGAGCGACTAGTTTTTTTTTCCCACTGAAAGTAAGGATCAACACTAATATTTTTTCAAACAGTTCGTGGTAACGAACTGTAAGTAAGGAGCGACACGGTTCAATAGTAACCAAAACTCTAAAAACCGGAATTAGTGGGTATAATGCGTGTTTATTTATTTTTTTTGTTCATGGTAACGAATTGTAAGTAAGGAGCGACACGGCTCAATAGTAACCGAAATTCTAAAAACCAATTAATAGCTTGCTCGCATGCTGTTACAAAACTCCTGGTTAATACAAAAATCGCAAAGACTAAAAGCTGTAGTGGATTAAATAAAAAAAAAACTAGTTTTTTTTTCAACTGAAAGTAAGGAACAACACTAATATTTTTTCAAACAGTTCGTGGTAACGAACTGTAAGTAAGGAGCGACTAGTTTTTTTTCCAACTGAAAGTAAGGAACAACACTAATATTTTTTCAAACAGTTCGTGGTAACGAACTGTAAGTAAGGAGCGACACGGTTCAATAGTAACCGAAACTCTAAAAACCGGAATTTCGATATCCATGGATACATCAACAGAATAATATTTGTATGCTAAATTCAAATAAATAAGTGATTTCAACTAATGACATTTAGTTTTAACAATCAAACGCTATGTCCCTGAGAAGATTTTCAATATTTATGAATAAAGGCTGACACTCCCCCTAAAAGTCATTTAACTTTAATCAAAATCATACCGTTCGATTCAGTGTATGAGAAAACCCTACTTCGGAAGTTTCAAGCTCCTATCTGCAAAAATGTGGAATTAATTTCATGAAGTAATTGATACTTAATGAAGAAAATGGTGAAAATTAGAGGTTTTATGAAATTGATAATAAGACTTAAATTATTCTATCAGATACGTTGGCACTTTAAGATGGAATTTGACTCGCATATGCTTGTAGGTATTAAGCGTTTGAATCTGATAAGAAGAGAGAGACTTAATTTCCAAGATATAACGTATAAAATACCTTAAGAATGGGATGATATACATTCAGTTCCTTCTTACAATTTGGAAGATGAAGTGGAATGCTGCATATAGACGCTTTTATTTCGCTAAACTTGGTGAGCAGCTTTTTAACTTAACTTTATAGAAACTTCAATAGTTTAAACGAGATAATTTCAAATTTTTTATAGAAACCACATTAGTTTAAACGAAAAGTAGTAAATGCAATTTAATTTTGATTTTTATTTTATCAGGTACGTAAGATGAAATTTGACTAGCACACACTTGTGGGTATAATGCCTGTTTATTTTTTTTTATTGTGTTCGTGGTAATAAATTGTAAGTAAGGATCGACACGGCTCAATAGTAACTGTAACTCTAAAAACCAATTATCATATTCCTCGCTTGCTGTTACAAAACTCCTGGTTAATACAAAAATTGCGAAGACTAAAAGCTGTAGTGGATTAAATAAAAAAAAACTAGTTTTTTTTTCCAACTGAAAGTAAGAAACAACACTAATATTTTTTCAATCAGTTCGTGGTAACGAACTCCAAGTAAGGAGCGACTAGTTTTTTTTTCCAACTGAAAGTGAGGATCAATACTCATATTTTTTCAAAAAGTTAGTGGTAACGAATTGTAAGTAAGGAGCAACACGTTTCAACAGTAACCGAAACTCTAAAAAACGTAATTTTTGGGTATAATACGTGTTTATTTTTTTTTTTTTTTTGTTCATGGTAACGAATTGTAAGTAAGGAGCGACACGGCTCTATAGTAACCGAAACTCTAAAAACCAATTAATAGCTTGCTCGCATGCTGTTACAAAACTCCTAGTTAATACAAAAATCGCGAAGACTAAAAGCTGTAGTGGATTAAATAAAAAAAAAAACTAGTTTTTTTTTTCAACTGAAAGTAAGGAACAACACTAATATTTTTTCAAACAGTTCGGGGTAACGAACTGTAAGTAAGGAGCGACTAGTTTTTTTTTCAACTGAAAGTAAGGAACAACACTAATATTTTTTCAAACAGTTCATGGTAACGAATTCTAAGTAAGGAGTGACACAGTTCAATAGTAACCGAAACTCTAAAAACCGGAATTTTGATACCCATGGATACATCAATAGAATCATATTTTTATACTTATTTCAAATATATAAGTGATTTCAAATCATTAAATTTAGTTTTACCAATCAAAAGTTATGCGCCTGAGAAGATTTGCATTATTTTTGAATAAAGGAGGAAACTCCCCCTAAAAGTCATAGAACTTTAATCAAAATCATACCGTCCGATTCAGCGTATGAGAAAACCCTGCTTCGGAAGTTTCAAGCTCCTATCTGCAAAAATGTGGAATTAATTTCTTGAATTAATTGATACTTAATGAAGAAAAAGGTGAAAATTAGAGGTTTTATGAAATTGATCATAAGACTTAAATTATTCTATCAGATACGTTAGCACTTTAAGATGGAATTTGACTTGGATTTGCCAAGATTTAAATGTTAAGACTGATAACATTTTAAATCAAATGAATCGCCTAATAATTAAATTATCTGAAGACTCATTGCAAATTGATTTTAATAGTATAACTTTTCATTTATTATTACAACTTCTCTAATCAAAGGTAAATCTAGATCAGAATTTGGTAACAAAAAAATGTGCAGTTTGTATAAAAATGACTGAATTATAAAATCAAGAATTTCCGTAGGTTTAATAATTTGAATCAGACATTTTAAAGGGTATCGAGTGTTCCTACGAAATTGATCATAAGACTTAAATTATTTTATCAGATACGTTAGCACTTTAAGATGAAATTTGACTCGCATATGCTTTCGGGTATAATGACTGTTTATTTTTTTTTTATTGTGTTCGTGGTAACGAACTGTAAGTAAGGAGCGACACGGCTCAATAGTAACCGAAACTCTAAAAACCAATTAATAGCTTGCTCGCATGCTGTTACATAACTCCTGGTTAATACCAAAATTGCGAAGAATAAAAGCTGTAGTGGATTAAATAAAAAAAAATTTTTTTTTTTTCCAACTGAAAGTAAGGAACAACACTAATATTTTTTCAAACAGTTCGTGGTAACGAACTGTAAGTAAGGAGCGACTAGTTTTTTTTTCCAACTGAAAGTAAGGAACAACACTAATATTTTTTCAAAGAGTTCGTGGTAACGAACTGTAAGTAAGGAGCGACACGGTTCAATAGTAACCGAAACTCTAAAAACCGGAATTAGTGGGTATAATGCGTTTTTTTTTTTTTTTTTTTTTTGTTGGTGGTAAGGAACTGTAAGTAAGGAGCGACACGGCTCAATAGTAACCGAAACTATAAAAGCCACTTAAGAGCGTACTCGCATGCTGTTACAAAACTACTGGTTAATACAAAAATCGCGAAGACTAAAAGCTGTAGTGGATTAAATAAAAAAAAAAACTCGTTTTTTTTTCCAACTGCAAATAAGGAACAACACTAATATTTTTTCAAACAGTTCGTGGTAACGAACTGTAAGTAAGGAGCGAGTAGTTTTTTTTTCCAACTGAAATTAAGTAACAACACTAATATTTTTTCAAACAGTTCGTGGTAACGAACTGTAAGTTAGGAGCGACACGGTTCAATAGTAACCGAAACTCTAAAAACCGGAATTTTGATACCCATGGATACATCAATAGAATCATATTTTTATGCTGATTTCAAATATATAAGTGATTTCAACTTATGACACTTAGTTTTAACAATCAAAAGCTATGCGCCTGAGAAGATTTGAGTTATTTTTGAATAAAGGATAAAACTTCCCCTAAAAGTCAGTGAACCTTAATCAAAAACATACTATTCGATTCAGTGTATGAGAATACCCTGCTTCGGAAGTTTCAAGCTCCTATCTGCAAAAATGTGGAATTAATTTCTTGAAGTAATTGATACTTAATGAAGAAAAAGGTGAAAATGAGAGGTTTTATGAAATTGATCATAAGACTTAAATTATTCTATCAGATACGTTAGCACTTTAAGATGGAATTTGACTTGGATTTGCCAAGATTTAAATGTTAAGACTGATATCATTTTAAATCAAATGAATCGCCTAATAATTAAATTATCTGAAGACTCATTGCAAATTGATTTTAATAGTATAACTTTTCATTTATTATTACAACTTCTCTAATCAAAGGTAAATCTAGATCAGAATTTGGTAACAAAAAATGTGCAGTTTGTATAAAAATGACTGAATTATAAAATCAAGAATTTCCGTAGGTTTAATAATTTGAATCAGACATTTTAAAGGGTATCGAGTGTTCCTACGAAATTGATCATAAGACTTAAATTATTTTATCAGATACGTTAGCACTTTAAGATGAAATTTGACTCGCATATGCTTGTGGGTATAATGCGTGTTTATTTTTTTTTTATTGTGTTGGTGGTAACGAACTGTAAGTAAGGATCGACACGGCTCAATAGTAAACGAAACTCTAAAAACCAATTAATAGCTTGCTCGCATGCTGTTACAAAACTTCTGGTTAATACAAAAATCGCGAAGACTAAAAGCTGTAGTGGATTAAATAAAAAAAAACTAGTTTTTTTTTCCAACTGAAAGTAAGGAACAACACTAATATTTTTTCAAACAGTTCGTGGTAACGAACTGTAATTAAGGAGCGACTAGTTTTTTTTTCCAACTGAAAGTAAGGAACAACACTAATATTTTTTAAAAGAGTTCGTGGTAACGAACTGTAAGTAAGGAGCGACACGGGTCAATAGTAACCGAAAATCTAAAAGCCGGAATTAGTGTGTATAATGAGTGTTTTTTTTTTATTATGTTCGTGGTAAGGAACTGTAAGTAAGGAGCGACACGGCTCAATAGTAACCGAAACTCTAAAAACCAATTAATAGCTTGCTCGCATGCTGTTACAAAACTCCTGGTTAATACAAAAATCGCGAAGACTAAAAGCTGTAGTGGATTAAATAAAAAAAAAATAGTTTTTTTTTCCAACTGCAAGTAAGGAACAACACTAATATTTTTTCAAACAGTTCATGGTAACGAACTGTAAGTAAGGAGTGACACGGTTCAATAGTAACCGAAACTCTAAAAACCGGAATTTTGATACCCATGGATAGAACAATAGAATCATATTTTTATACTGATTTCAAATATATAAGTGATTTCAAATCATTAAACTTAGTTTTACCAATCAAAAGCTATGCGCCTGAGAAGATTTGAATTATTTTTGAATAAAGCAGAAAACTTCCCATAAAAGTAAGTGAGCCTTAATAAAACACATACCTTCCGATTCAGCGTATGAGAATACCCTACTTTGGAAGTTTCAAGCTCCTATCTGCAAAAATGTGGAATTTTTATGAGAAAAAGGAACCAGCTCGTTTTTCTTTTTTTTCTTCTTTTTTTCCATATCCCCTGTTTATGTTGTTTTTAAACATTTGTTAATGTATATATTATTTATTTATTTCAGTTTTACCAGTTTTTATCTCTTTAGCTAGTTGCCATTTTGCAGATTTTAATATAACTGACAAAGGAATCATATAGCATTCCGATATTTATTTATTTATTTTTTTGCTATAACTGAATTTTGTTTCTAAACTATTACATTTTTATCCTATTTTGTTAATTTCATTAGTATTAACCGAACTTTACTTCTTGTATGGTTTACAGCTAATAGAACAGTACCGTAGTCATGTAACTGAACCCTCCTTAGCTATGTGATAAATGGTGCTTACCATAGAAATTGCAGGGGCTTACACCGAAAAAAAAATTTTTTGACGGTCTTTTTAATACATTATCTTTATGTATATAATATCGATAGTGATACAAATTCCACATATTTTAAGTGTTTTAATTTTCATGTTTAGATCGGGAACCTAAGATCGACGACTCACACTATATTACTCATGATGGGTATTATGAGGTGTGGAGAACGAGTGGAATTTGCAATTTTTACCGGATACTGAGACGTCAACTGACCCCGAGTCAGCATGAGGAGTGGGTGCATGATCAGAAGAAAAAGAGAGAAGGAGGAATGGGCGCATGACCAGAAGAATATGGAGAATTAATAGTCTTTTTGTTCACTGTTATAGATGAATAAACTAATTTAGCCGATGGAATGAAGTCCTATTCCTAGAAGTTAAGTTAGAATAAAAGAATGAGGTATAATGTTTACCAGGATATTGAATAAGTACCATTTTTCACCCTACCTACAAAACTCAAGTCCTCCTAGCATTTTTTAAACTAAATACTTACCTCCATTCTCCCCTCCCCAGATGTGTATTATACAGATCACATCGGAGAGGTAAAGCTAGGTCAACTCGCAATGTCACTCATTTGGCTTTTGTGTGTGCCCCATTGTTTTTGTGTGGGTTCCATTGTAACTACATTTTGTTTAAATACTTATTTTTCATTTTCCAGATTCCAGATTTTTATTTAACACAAATGAATAGATAAGCTGAAGTATTTAAAACGAGCCAACATAGACCTACGATCGCAATGAATGGTACTTGTTATCACAAATCTCCAAAATTGACTCCCCCTCCCCCTCTCCTACCATCCCCTTCCCCTCAGAAATGGGAGGGACGAAGGGAACGTAAGATCCCATTTTAAATTGACAATAATTTTCAAACGTCACTTGTGTATTATACAGACCACATCGGAGAGGTAAATCTATGTCAAGTCACAGTGTCATTCTCTATTATTTATATCCTCATTAAGGACATTCAGAGCAGAGTTATGCAAATGGAATACCATTTTTGCAAATCGAGCTAGTTTTACGTGAACGATAATAGTTTTGGCAAATCGTAATAGCTCTACGGAAATGAAATACAAATGATACCACTAAAACTATATGCAGCACTAAATGAGTTATTAGAGAGCTATAATCTACATCTTATTAACAAGTTTAGCACGTTTTTATTGGAATTTGTATTTTTTTTGCCAGAAGAAAGATCATTTAAAAAACCGACTAATCAAGTTATCATATGGAGTAACCACCAGCTTTCTCTAACCGATTGACACACAAAAAATGAGTGTCACATTAGAAAACCTGTCTGCTAAGACATGTATCGTTCATAGTAATAGGTGACTGGCCCGTGGTAAGGCATATTACGCAATCACTGCTGAAAGTACTAGATAGCTTACTACTCATTTTCCAGATGCGGTGTATCAAAGACGTCAATTAATAGTCTGGAATCTTAGATTCTGGAAATCCTGCTGGTGAAGTCCGGCTTTAAATTTATCAATGGTCTTCGGGTCATAAAATTCAGATATATTGAAACATTAAAAAACAATCAACGAAGAAAAACAGAATCTATGAATCTGAGGTGTGTTTGAAAGTGACGGCATTTGAAATTTGTCCCCCAGTTTCCGTTTTAAGGTTTGAAATCTAAGCCCTTCAATTTTGCATTTTTAAGAATAAATTTGCCACTTTTAAAACACTAATTGGGCTGGTCTTTAAATAAGGGATAAGCTGCTTACAAAGATTTCTGGCAAATTTGAAGCAATTAATTTAGGATTTTTTCGTTCGCATTCAAGAGAATCAAAAACCAATACAATCTATGTCACTTCAAAACGGAAACGACGTAATCGGTTACCGGTTTAGTTGCAAAAATATGTAAATTAAAAAGTGCACCTCAAATTGGACTAGGGCTGCCAAGAAAAAGAAAACTTACATAACACACAATAATTAGTTTTAAAAAAAATAACATTGTGCCAATATTCTTCAGGTCAGGTAAATCATACAAATGAAAAGTAAGAAGAAAAACATGTAGTCACAATTAAAAAAAAGGTCGCACTTAAAAGGCTTTAATCGTCCTCGGGCTCATCCGAATTCAAAGTATCCAATAGTATCGAATTCTGACTGAAGGGATCTACTTGTTTCCATTTCTTGATAGCCCGAGCCGAATCACTGGGGATCACCCAGTCATATACTCCACTTGACGACCTGAGAACAAGTTGCTTCGTTTTCATCAGGGACGAAAAACTCGAGACATTTAGCCTATTCCAGTTTTTAGTTTTGATGACCGACAAATCTGCTTCAGCACTTGAATGGGGCATGCTTCAGAGAGTCAGAAAGAACTTGGGCAAGTATGGAAAAAGCCCGTTCCAGCAGCGTCTTTAAAAAGGGACAAGGCTAACTAACAAACGTAGATGCTGTTAATAAAGTGCAGGAAAATTTTTTGAGAATAAATGAATCCGGCATACCAGTCTCTTTTCACATAGTTTGCCTTTAAAAACGAGTATCAAGAAGAAGCCGAGAGAAAAAGAGAGATTTTTAAGCGCTAGGGTTGACGCGAAATCGCAAAAATGATAGCAATAGTAGCCATAACGTAATCGAAATCAGATTTTGTAATGAATGGACCCTCATTTTTTCCCCTGAATTCATGGAAAATAAAAAAAGTTTTGTTTACTACAAATCATGAATTTTTACTAGATTTGGGGAATTTACTAGATGATCTAAATTTACTAGATTTTTTTTTACTAGATCTAGTAAAATCCTACTGACGGTGGCAACCCTGAATAGGACGTTAGCCCAATAAGTTTTATCAACCAGTTCATAATTTTAAACTGTAATTAAGGAGCGACTTAGCTAAATTGTAACCGAAACTCAAAAATGGAATTTTGATAACAATTGATAAGAATTGGGTTTCTATGCAAATTGCAAATATAAAAATTTCATTACGTTTAATATCTACCCACCAAAGGCTCCAAATCTCAGAAGAAAAATGGGATTTTGAAAACAGGGAGCCTCATTTTCGAAAAAGGGAGAAACACCCCCCAAAAGTCAATAAATCTTAATGTAAATACGATCTTCAGCGTATTCAGCGTATCAGAAAATGTTATTGTGGGAGTTATGATCTCCTGTCTGCACAAATGTGGAATTTATGTTTTTGCCAGAAGACTTATCACGGATGTGTTTGTATTTGTTTTGTTTTTTGTTCTAGTTTCCTTTTTAAGAGACCGTAAAGATTGGAGGGCAACTAAACCTCCTCCCAAGACCTAATTTGTCTCTTATTTTGTTTTCGAATGTAACGATTTGAGATCAATTTGAGAAAAAAAAATCATCTCCTTCAACTACCTACAAACGTATAATACAGAAGCAGGTCTAAGGTTAAGACCTTCAAACGAAGAAGTGACTATTTCGCCTAGCGGGCATTCAGATCAGAGAGGAAAAACAATCTCATTGTGATGGTAAGTATTCGGTTTAGTTTATTGATATTGATAACTTATGTCTTAGGTTTCCCAAAATGTTTAAGATAGTACATTTTTATAAATAAAAAAAGTTTGGTAAAATTCTACGGTACTGTTCTATTAGCTGTAAACCATGCAAGAAGTGAAGTTCGATTAATGCTAATATAATAAAACAAAATAGGATAAAAATATAATAGTTTAGAAACAAAATTCGGTTATATATTTGCACATTAGGGGGGTTGGGGTAAAGCATAGCATATACTAAATATGTAACCTAACCTAGGTACCTTTTTTTCCCCTAAATCCCAAAGAACTAAAGTTTAAATATTGTAAACGGAGTTAGAAACCACTGTTTGCAATCAAATTCTCCGTTGAGAGAACCTGTTTGACTAGTTTCTTTTTTATCATCTATCTTGCGTGGCTTACAGCAAATAGAACAGTACCAATTCTACTTTAGCTACTTTTGGCGATCTTGGAAAGGGGTTAGGAGTGGAAAATGAAACTTTCAGGGATAGGTCTACAGGCTAAAGTATGGGTACTTATGTACTACCTGGAGCACACGCAAAAAATGAAGTTTGGTTGATGCTAATGAAGTAAAACAAAATAGGATATGTAATAGTTTAGAAACAAATATCGGCCATATATTTGCACATTAGGGGGGGGGGGTAAAGCATAGCATATATTAGATACATAACCTAACCAAACCTAGACACCTTTTTTTTTCCTAAGCCCCCTTAAACAATAATTTAAATATTGTAAACCCAATAACAAACCACGCTTTGCAATCCATTTCTCTATTGAAAGAAACCCGTTCCGAAAGAACCCCGCATCTTCCCTACATAATATAGCGAGTGTGTTCCAGATAGTTTATAAGTATCAAAATATGTCCCGGGAAGGTATTTTGAAGTATCTACCTCCACTCCTTGTTCCTCTAGAGGATCCTTAAATTTGCCTTCATGACAGGTCTATACTTGTTGAAATTCTGTTCTAGTAAAATAAATGAGATTGTTTTATTTATTTATTAATGCTTCAGAAAGAAAAAAGGGAAACTGAATCCTGAGAACTAGATATTAGAATATAGACCTAGGAAATTGAACAACACTAGTGATGGAAATCCAATAAAAGAACGGGAAATCCAGCAAACAAGAAGCAAGTCCAATAAAGATCTTAAAATCCAACATGTTGTTTTGTCAACAAACTGAAAATTCAATTCGGGTATGGGAATTGAACATTTTTGTTTCTCAACAAATTGGAAATTCAATAATGACCATGGAATTCCAAAATGGTCTCCAATATTCAATTTCAGCTGTTGAAATTCAAATTTTGTTGTTGATAAACATTACAAACAATTTTTATTGAATCTCAAACGATTTTTTTTTACAGTGTGGGGCTATTGGGCTAGCAGAACTTTAAAAAGTGATGTTTATTGGCACTCATTTTTAAGGCATATCCCGGGAAGGCAGATTTTAAACCTATTACTCATATTTGCTTTCTTTTTATCAATTTTACCATCCAAAAGTGCCATATAGCACTAAAAACGGCACTTTTGGTACCACTTCTTAAGTGGAAGAGTTTGGAATCATAAAACTGTACCAGTGCAATAATTATGGACCAAAGCCCTTAACGGGAGGCTTATAAGGTCCCCTCACATATACTCCCCATCCAGACCCTCTTAGTAAGTTTCATAAATCAACTAGCCATATTAAAAGTAAAAGATTATTGCGAAAAAAAATTAACTAAAACTAAAACTTTTCAGCTAAACATCTACCAAAAATTAAGCTTGATAGATCAACAGTTTTGAATTGAACCTTTAAGCTTTAATCTGTGATGAATCCTGTGTGCTAGTTTTAACGACGTTAGTCGAGGGGAAGGGACTTCATTTCGTCCTTAGTTTTTGCGCTCGCTTTGGTTTTGAAATTAGCTTTTTTGTTCATTTCATTGGAAAAGGCACTTGTTTCATTCAAAAAAGTTGACGAAACAACCAAAAGTGCACTTTGTGGGAATGTGCTATCAAGTCAAATTTATAAAAAGCGATTAAGTATAAATATAAGCTTTTAAATGAGCCCTTAAACAGATTTGTTTTGTTACCGAAGCCTTCTAGTTTCTGCTAGTCAGTAGGTGATTTATAAAGCCCTGTCTTCATTACACCGACTTCGCTTTTTCAGGCGAAGTCGGCCGAGTAAAAACAGCTTTTTGTTCATCGAAAAACAAACGTTCCTGAAAAACATGTATTGTTTTGTGAAGTATGGATAATGAACCTTATGTTATAGACTAAAATTTTTCTTAGCTGTCAAGGTTATTTGCAGTATGTTTTAGAGCTCCCCTAGATCGGTGATAATTAGAAATTATTTAAAATAAGTTTTCATCTGAAACTAAGAAGTGACATTAAAACTTAAAACGAGCATACATTATTCTGTATATATAAAATAGATCATGGCAGCGTTGTTTTTGCATTAAATTTTAATAAAAAACGAACAAAGATTAATTTTAAAAAAACAAAGTTTTTTCCGAGGGAAGGAAAGAGCGAAGTTGAAACTTAAAACGGACAAAAATCATTACTTCATAGCCTGTTTAATATATATTAATATAACTAGTACAAATAAACAAACTAATTATGTTCCCCTATGCTTTTATGATTATACAAAACTAGCGCTTTACTGAAAACACAAAACAATATAGGAGTTTTAGTACAGTAAAAGCAAACCAATTAAGGAGACCTTTTATAGAATCAAAATATTATCAATCTCTTTTAGGATCAATCCCTTTTAAGATAAAGCAACAATCCATTTTAGGATTTTCTTTATTTTTTTTTAAGTTTAATTTGGTATCACTTCTGCACAATGGCTCAGTTCAATGACTGGCTCTCGTTTTGGTTCTTAAAAGGACATGTCATGATTATTTTGTACACAAGTTCAAATTTAGGCCATCTTGATAGTATCAGGACTATAGACTAGCTTTAGAATTTGTATCATAGCTTGAAATTCAAGCTATCTTGTATAGAGAGAAATAATCGGATTTCCAGATTTCACATTGTGTCTTATTTGATCTTCATTTCAAGTGATACTAAAACATATTTCTTACAATTTAGACTGTATATTACCCACTATTGGTATTATAGCTGGTGAGAGCAAAATGCTGCTTGATAAATCAATCCAATATTTCTGTATGCTGTTCAATTACTTCGCGGCTATTAAAAAATATTTAGTTTTACGCTTGTGTTTTTGAGATAATTTTAATTGTATACTGAAAGTTACTAATGTCACACCTGGTGTAAGACTATAAAAAGCTTAATAGATTCGTTTAGTGTTGTCAGGCTTCATACTCACTTTTGACTCTTAAATCAATAATTCTGATTTTTATACTTGACTTTTGTGTTTTCAGTAAAGCGTTAGTTCTTTATAATCATAAAAGCATAGGGAAACATAATTAGTTGGTTTGTTTGTACTAGTTATATTAATATATAATAAATAGGCTGTGAAGTAATAATTTTTGTCCGTTTTAAGTTTCAACTTCGCTCTTTGCTTCCCTCGGAAAAACTTTGTTTTCTTTAAATTAATACATTAAAGTGACTAGTTCTATGTACGAGAATAACACTGCTGCCGTTAAGGAAGGATATAAGGTTAGTAGCTGATTTCGTGTTAAATATGGATTTAAGCAGGGTTGTGTTCTATCCCTATTTACATGGATCATTCTGATGGACTTTTTTGTCTTAAGGAGCCTAGGAAAGGCAGTGGAGAACACAAATTTTCGAAATTTATGCGACCACCCCTTCCAAATGAAGTGCCTCTGGGGAAAAAATTATAGTTAAGCCTTAAGGCCCTTTACCATAGGCAACATTAGACCGTCGCCTCCTAATTTTTCTTAGGATGGTATCTCATTGGTCGATTGATATATTTCACTAGTCGGACTTAGTTTATCGACATCATCTCCTAGTCAGGATAAGTTGTAGTCGCAGCTCCAACTGCAAAGACTTAATTTATACCAACTTCGACTCCTTGTCTTGAGCAATGATTTGCACCGAAACTGAGTATTCAAATTCAACTTCATAGCCTGGGTAAGACATAGAATAAACCAAAAATTGGAGGAGTACAGAAATTAGCCGAATCTTCATATTTCTGTATAACAAACAGGCAGGACCGTTCAAAAGGGGGAGGGACTGGGGCCAGCTGCCTAGTGCATGGTGGCTGGGGGTGGATTGGTTGGGGTTTCTGTTTTTATTTATTTTTGAGTCGGGAGGGGGGTCGTAATTAATTTTGCTCAAGGCGCCGCCAACCCTAAGAACGATCCAGTAAATAGGACAAAGAGAAGAGACCACTTAACATCAAGGGTCCATCTAGAGACAGGAGTAGACCCGGATACATTTTTTAAAGTGGCCTCCCCTCCCCTGCTTGTTTTCTACCGAGGCAAATGAATGTGAGCATTTCAATGCCCTGAGCATTGAAAGCGAATAGTTGTATATGGTATTTCCCATGATCTTGTGATGCACAATTTTGGGTTTATGCTATAAAGTATATTTAGTGAAACACTAAGAAAGTACATCCATTTAGATTTTAAACTTATACACAATGGAAAACAAATTACAAGAATTTAGAAATTTACATTTTTTATAGGAAATTTAAAAAAAGCAATCAAACCCTCAAAAAGTACATTGTTATTTAAATAAGACATTATTAACACCTCAAAAACACATTATTATTTAGTGCATTTGGACTTTTATGAAAGTTGGGATTTTTGTGTCGGAGTCTCAGGATATTACCAAATTCTCAGTCGCAATCCTGTGTAAGGGTTTGGCTGATCAAAGATTTGGCTGATCAAAAACGGAAGATAATTATAGAACAGACCATTTTTAGGCAGCAACTTCATTCTAAGACCAAACTGGCTATAGGCCTACATGAAGTTTGATAAAATGGAAAATACCATAATTCAAAAAGTTTGATAATTAAAAAAATAATTTTAATTTTTTGTTTCTCTGTTACAGTTTCTTCTACTCTGTTAAATTTCACTTCAAAAGGTTACTTCTTCCTTTTTTTTGGATCACTAAAGGCGGCCTGGCGGAAGTCCTAGCATGAATATCTGCTTATGACCTTTTCGCTTTTTTTCTGTCCACTGGCTGATATTACCATCAGTTTCTCGGTTATAGATATATTTTTTTTCTTTTGGATTTTATCAAACGTTAGGCAACAGCCAAGCTAGTTTTCACGGAGAAACCATTCTGGCAGAACTATTGAAACTAATTAACATACCTAAAGACTTTTGGTTGCAATTGACGTCAGCAATGACGCAAATTGGGTTTCATTTTTTTTTTCTTTTAGTCTTCAATCATAAAACGGGTACAAGCAATTGGGCATTTAAAAACATCTTTAGTTTGCTCTTTCCTATGCTATACTTCAAATGAACTACAATTAAGAAAAATTGTTCTGCAATTTGAAGCTAGCAATATCAAGATTCAAAAGTGAATAAGGGAGAAATTAGTTGTATGTTTTGAAAAGGGATAACTCCAGGGGCGGATCCAGGATATTTTAAGGGGGGCGTAAAATAGGTTGACCCGATAAACTTGCGTTAGGAGCAAGTTTATTTAAAGCAAACTTGCGTTAATTAAATAAATTACACTATTTTAGACTACGTTCGGGGGGCGCGCCCCCCTCACCCTCCCCTAGATCCGCCACTGGGTAATTCACTTCTATGAGGCGGATTGGACTGTGGTGTTAATTCATGACAATGTCGGGGAGATGGGGCAGAATGTTTTTTTTTAAATCTAGGAGAAGATTTCTTAGGTACTTGTTTAGAATCCAGTCAACAAGCGAGGAGAACCGTCTCAAAGATGCTATATGTAAAACAGGTTTTTACTGCCTAGTGATGTATTGCTCACTCCGTGACAAAGATTTAAACTTTAGGTTTTTGGGGCTAAAGGGGCAAAAAAAGTACATAAGTTAGGTTTGGTTACGTATTTAATATATGCTACGCTTTATCCCCCTCCCTAATGTTCAAATAAATAGCCCAAATTTGTTTCTAATCTATTGTAGTAGTAGTGTGGCCATAGGCACTTTAAACCGGCCCATAGGCGCTACTCCTTTCTTCCAGTGGTTTAACGACGCAAGACGAAGGTTTACGGCGCATCCCTGTTTCTGTGACCAGGTAACGCAATTTTGTTCCAATATTGACAAGATTCCCGGAATTCAAGTATTTTTATATGATTAATCGGAGTATGGTTCGAATAATAAACAAGTAGCAATAATACGGAAATTAACATAGGATTTTAAACAGGCCCATAGGAAAATTAACATGGGATTTTAAACCGGCCCCTAGGTAAATTAGTATGGGATTTTAAACGCAGCCCTGTTTCCAACTGGCAGACTTCCCATAACTCTCCCCGGTGTTCCAGGTGATATATTATTTCTTTAGTATTAAAAAAGAGTTCAGCGTGTCAAAATCAAAATGGATGCTTACACATTACTGGATATTGAAAGTAATAGCGAGATGGAACCTACAGTTCCTAAAGTAGCAGCGGAAATTACAAGGGGTTCCGACTAACTCTAAAACGGGACAAGATGTAGGCTGGATAAGTTATATCATTAAGAAAATTCAAGTTGGTAGAACAATTATGCTTTGTGGCTAAAGTGAATATAGTGCATATAACGAGACTACAAGACGGATTAAATGTGTTAGCGAAATATATTGAAGAAAAGAATCAATAGAAAACGGTTTGTTACTAGCAATTGCTAGTCTAGAATTGGCAGCGAGAGTGTTAAAATGGCTAGATTTGAGAACCAGAAAATCTTACGTAATCTAGTAAAATTGGAAAAATGTTTAATTTTAGGTGATGACTTTCTGCAATTAACTCTTCAAAGAAAAATATTTTCTCGAGAAATACTTAACAATATAAGGGGAACTGATTCTCCAACTTTGGATTATTGTATAAAACTTTGTTGTCGTGGTCCAACTGCTTTTACTCAATTTATAGATATATTAATTGAAACAAAACAAAAGGATAGTGGTTTACTCTTATCCACTACCTAGACGGTTATTTTGTCCGTAATCGTGTCTAAACGTGTTTCTGACGTCCTACAAGCCATTTTAATTGGTCGTGAGTCAGTTTCTTTTTGGAAGTGAGAAAGACAACATCGAAAAATGCTTTATACATGTCCTTTATGCTTGTATACATTGGGCAGGTGGACATCCTGTGAGAATTGTACTTTTGCTGATGACTCTAATGAAAAGTGTAAATTATGCAATCCATGTAAATTGCATAAAGGATATGCTGTGCAACTTAAAGACTGTAATTCCTGTCTTGAAAAGATTTGTAACTCTCATAATAGAGGATGCTTATTCTCCAATTGTCACTAAGACAAATGTGATCAATGGGAAAACACTTACCCTGGCATGATTGCAAAAACCCCTAAACGTGAGTTCAGTTTATTTTTAAGAGACTGGTATCGTCCTGGCTTTAAATTGTTTTGGGAAGAAGAACCTGGCATGAGCTTTAATTGCTGGAATAATAAAAGAGTCTGGTTGTTACGACATCCCTGTGAAGATACCGGCTATTTTGATTATAAACCTATAGACCTTTATTTGGCTGTTACAGAAAGTGATTCTTCATATCAGAATTTTGTATGTGAAATTGCTTCAAATACGCAAATTGAAACACGTGAAATTTATAGTATGAATCAGAATAGTATTATTGAGTTTACAAAGAGATTTAATACTAATGAAGTTACAATGTATTGTAGAAAATTTGACCCTGACTTTGCATGTCAAGATGAATACAAGTGAAATCCTGACGAACTGCAGCAACTTATCGTTTCTGATGATTACCTATACGTAGAAGAAGAAATCTAAAAGGACACAGTGTTTTTGTAAATACAAATTTTATTAATAAAGAAATTAACATACATTTTTGAAGCATTAGACTCTCAGGGCAGTGAAATTTATATTATAGACGTAGGAAAGAGGATTTGCAACTAGAAAGTCGTTCAATCGAGGATTATCACCCTAAATCTTGAGGAATTCCATGTAAGTATGTCCGCGACTTCGAAAAATATAATATAAGAGTGCATGTAAACCACAGCTTTTCGTTGATAAATTCTGTACCCGCTTCCCATTTTGAATAATTGATTTTCCACTCGGCTCAAGAAAATTCTTAATGTTAGGTGTGTAGAATGTTTACGGTAGGCCAAGAGGATCAAAATATTCTATGTTCTTTCTTGTTTGAAAGAGGCATAACCAATGCCGCGTCTTTACTGTTGATAGACTGCTATTAACAATAATAAAGGTATTTTTGACATGTTGAATATGCTCCAGAAAATCCGAAGGTATGCAATAGGATTTATATTTGGATTGTAAATACATTATTGATTATTCGATTCGTGTTCATGGCGCCAAGTCTAATAGAACACTGCTATCAGGGGTAATTTCCCAATAGGTTTCAAATTGATTTAGCGATATTAATGCAATACTTTCCTCCAATGGCCCGGCACAGGTACACTCTAAACGTACATTACCCGTCCGAACAATACTCATATCTTGAGTACTGGACAAATCTAATAAATGATACCGTGGGTTTTCGCGAACACGGCTATACCATTTTCGGATAATTACGAATCTCGATCTAGGGATTGCATTGTCAATTCATATAGGGTCCTATAGGATTTATCAAAAGATAAACTGTAGAGCGGAATTTCATTTACTTTACATACAAGCGATGAAAGTCTAAACAGTTCATATCGATGCGAGGAATTTGACCATGATCCAACGGCACTAGCACTTTTTAGAAAAGCCAATGCCAATTTTGAAGGATTTTCGTCATTGATAAATGATGAATCACTATAGGTACGCTTGAAATTCCAAAATGCACTTTGAAACATCAACAGAATTTAAAACTGACAAGGTAAACCACGACACAACACTAAAAAAAATATTCCAAGTCATACGTCTCAAAGAAAAAATTCTAAAATGCACTTTGAAACATCAACATAATGTAAAACTGAAATGATAAACTACAACACAGCATTATAAATATATTCCGACTCATACGTTTCAAGGAAAATATTCCAAAAGGCACTTGGAAACATAAACAGACTGTAGCACTGATAAGATAAACCACGACACAACACTACAAAAACGTTCCAATTCACAAATTTCAACGAAGAAATTCTAAAATGCACTTTGAAACATCAACAGAATGTAACACTGACAAGACAAATCACGACACAACACTACAAAAATATTCCAAGTCATACGTTTCAATGAAAAATCCAAAATGTACTTTGAAACATCAAAAGAATGTAACACTGATAAGATAAACCACGACACAATACTACATAAATATGTCAAGTCATACGTTTCAGTGAAAAAAAATCCAAAATGCACTTTGAAACATCAACAAACTGTAACACTGACAAGATAAACCATGACACAACACTACAAAAATATTCCAATGCATACGTTTCAGCGAAAAAATTCAATATGCACTTTGGAAAGAATACAGAATTTAATAGTGTCAATATGAACCATGAAACGAAACTACAAAAATATTCCCAGTCATACTTTTGAACGAAAAAATCCCAAAATACACTTTGAAACATCCACAGAATATAATACTGACAAGGTAAATCATGACACAACAGTGCCAAAAATATTCCAAATCATACATTTCAATGAAAAAATTCCAAAATGCAAATTTAGACATCGTTTCCAAAATACGTTTCAGCGATAAAAAGAATCCCAAATGCACTTTGAAACATCAACAGAATGTAACAGTGACAAGATAAATCACGACACGACACTATAAAAATATTACAAGTCATACGTTTCAACGAAAAAATCCCAAAATACACTTTGAAACATCCACAGAATATAACACTGACAAGGTAAATCATGACACAACAGTGACAAAAATATTCCAAATCATACGTTTCAATGAAAAAATTCAAAAATGCACTTTTAGACATCAACAGAATGTAACACCGTTTGTTGTAGCATACGTTACAACAAAAAAAATCCCAAAATTCACTTTGAAAAATGAACAGAATTTAAAAATGTCAAGATAAACCACGACACAACACTATAAAGATAATCCAAATCATACATTTCAAGGAAAAAATACCAAAATGCCCTTTGAAACATCAACAGAGTGTAACACTGACAAGATAAACTACAACACAACACTATAAAAATATTCCGACTCATATGTTTCAACGAAAATATTCAAAATGCAATTTTAAAAATCAACAGAACGTAAATATTAAGAGATAAACCACTGTACAATACTACAAAAATGTTTAAAGTCACAAATTTCAACGAAATAATTCTAAAATACACTTTGAAACATCAACAGAATGTAACATCGACAAGACAAATCACGATACAACACTACAAAAATGTTCCAATTCGTAAATTACAACGAATTAATTCTAAAATGCACTTTGAAACATCAACAGAATGTAACACAGACAAGACAAATCACGAAACAACACTACAAAAATATTCCAAGTCATAAATTCCAATAAAAAGAATCGAAAATGCGCTTTGAAACATAAACAGAATGTAACACTGGCATGATAAACCACGAAACGATACTGCAAAAATATTCCAAGTCATACGTTTCATCGAAAAAATCCCAAAATACACTTTGAAACATCAATAAATTGTATAACTGACAAGATAAACCACGACGAAACACTACAAAAATATTCTTAGTCATACGTTTCATAAATAAAATTTCACAGTGCACTTCGAAAAATAAACAGAATCTAAAAATGTGAAGATCAACCGCGACATAAAATAATAAAATTTTTCCAAGGCATACGTTTCAACGAAAAAAAATTTCCAAAATGTCCATTGAAACATCAACAGAATTTAACATTGACAAGATAAACCACGAGACAACACTACAAAAATATTCCAAGTCATACATTTCAACGAAGAAATTCCAAAATGCACTTTGAAACATCAACAGAATGTAACACTGACAAAATTAACCACGACGAAACATTACAAAGATATTCCAAGTCATACCTTTCAATGAAAAAACTCCAAAACGCACTTTGAAACATCAATAGAATGTAACACTGACAAGGGTGGCACAGTGCCGGGAATCGTTGGAAAATTGAAGCAATAGAAAATTTATATATTGAGGGTGTTAAACGTTAGAAGACATTTAAAATGTTGATGACAGATGTCAGAAGGGTGTTACGCGGTAGTTATGGTGAGGTACTGTGGCGTGAATTACTTGGAGTATCACGCTCTAGGAAAGAAATGCCAAGTTCCCGCTGTTAAAAAAAACCTGTTTAATTTAGATTCAATAGCTTGTTTTCGGGGCAAAAAGGTTGGTGATGTCTTAGGAGGGATGACGAGGGCTGGTGCCACGTGGATGACAGAGGGGGAGGTGCATAATGTCACAGTGGTGTGGGAGGGTTTTGAAGGTTATCTTCAATGACCTGGGTTCCGATATGCTTGAATCAATGGGCATAAATGTATCATTTTTAACGATTAATGTTTGAAAAACATTTTAGGAATGAAAATGTGTCAGAGGGGTGTCGCAGAGTACTAATAGTGCGTTGCAGTGCCGGGAATCGACGGTAAATAAAAACAATAAAAAACATATATATTGAGAGTGTTCAATCATTAAAAGATGCTTAAAATATTGATGACAGGTGTCACAATGTGCTACAGAACAGTAATAGCGTGGTACTGTGGCGTAATTTGCATAGCAGGAACACTTTTCTAAGAAAAGAAACAAAAGTAGAAATGACTCGAAATGAAGAATTTATGAGCTATTTCAGTTAGTTAATACTAAGTTTTGTAATAATGGTCCATTTCTCTAAGAAAGGACACAAAAATAGAATGTATGTCGCAGATATACTTCCAGTCAGTTCCTCAAGATTTATGGTAACAATCCACGATCGTACGACTTTCTAGTCGAAAATATTCTTTCCTAAATCTATAATATAAATTTAGATGCCCTAAAAGTGAAATGTCTTAAAATGTATGTAAATTTGTTTATTAATAAAAAATGTATATATACAAAACACTTTGCACTTTTTGACTTCTTCTTCTAGGTACAGGTAATCATCAGAAACGATAAGTGGCTACAGCTCGTCAGGATTCAGTTTGTATTCTTCTTGACATGCATAGTCAAGGTCACATTTTCTACAATATAATGTAACTTCATTTTTATTAAATCTCTTTTCAAAGTCAATAATACTATTCTGATTCATATTATAAAGTTCACGTGTTTCAATTTGCTTATTTGAAGCAGTGTCCCATACAAAACTCTAATATAAAGAATCACTTTCTGTAACAGCCAAACAAAAGTCAGTAGGCTTATAATCAAAGTAGCCAGTATCTTCAGCGTGATGTCGTAAAAACCAGACCATTTTACCTCTTTGTGAAGTCAATAGTACTATTCTGATTTATATTATAAAGTTCACGTGTTTCAATGTGCTTATTTGAAGCAACGTCACATACAAAATTCTCATATGAAGAATCACTTTCTGTAACAGCCAAACAAAGTCTGTAGGTTTACAATCAAAGTAGTCGGTATCTTCACAGCGATGTCGTAAAAACCAAACAATTTTATTATCCAAGCAATTGAAGCGTAGACCAGGTTTTTCTTCCCAAAACAATTTAAAACCACGACGATACCAGTCTCTTAAAAATAAACTGAACTCACGTTTAGGCTTTTTTGCAATTATGCCAGGGTAAGTATTTTCCCATTGATCACAATTCTCATAGTGACAATTGGGGCATAATAAACCTCTAATATGAGACTCGCAAATCTCTTCAAGACAGGACTAACAGTCTTTAATTTGATCAGCATATCCTTTATGCAATTTATATGGATAGCATAATTTATACTTTTCATAATAGTCATCAGCAAAAGTACAATTCTCAGAGGATGACTAGCTGCCCAAAATATACAAGCATAATGAACATGTGTAAAAGATGTTTCGATGTTGACTGTCTCACTTCCAAAAAGAAAGTGATGGGGGAAAATGAATGTTCTTGGCTATCATTTTTAACTTATGGGGTCATTGGCGAAATGGGAGGAGTAACTGAAACTCCGGGTAATCTTCAAACAGATGTCATTTTGTTTCGTTTCAATTAATATTTCTCAAAATTGAGCAAATGTCCGGGGTCCACGACAAATAGGTCTCAGGCAATAGTCCAATGATGGAGACTCGTTTCTCATTATATTATCAAGCACCTTCTTACGGAATATTATCTTCTGCACCAACAATCTTTGAAAATTATTATATAGAATTAACCATTTCTGCAAAGTAACAAGATTTCCTATAATTTTATGTCTGTTCACTTTATTCATTTTTATCCTAACAGTCCTTTCTCAGTTTCGAAAAGAAACTGACCCGGGATCAATAAAAATGCCTTCTAGGACGTCATAAACATGCTTAGACATGATTTCGTACAAAATAGTCGTCTAAGGTTTTTATCTTCATAGTCTTGGCTCAAGGAAACGATGCATTTCCGTTAAAAGTTCTAAATAGTACTTAAATTTGCATCTAATATCAGTCATCAACCTGAAATTGCCTGCTAGGGGGTAGGGGGCTAACGTTTTTTATCAATAAATTTTGTATGCACAAAAACCGGTGTCTGTTTAGCTTTATTAATCTAGGACGATTCTTCAATAGATAATCATTTACATAATGGGAAATCTAATAGCAATACTGCGTAACATCTGCGTGTCTAGATCACATTAGTTCGGAAAACTGTCAGGTGCATTTAATAATGCAAGAATAAATAAGACTAGGGATGCTTGTGCTCTCATGCGGAAAGGGTTGGAAATCAGTTAATCGATTGGAACATGGGGATTGTTATTTCTAGAATATAATATCTAGGACAGAATAATGGGCAGGGGAGTTTAGTCATGTTGCTTGGAGCGCTTTCCCATTGGAAGAAAATCGACCTTTCGAGTCCTAGCGAGGACAAAGAACTAAATGAAAGAAAAAAGAAACGCTTTGAAAGAAAGAAAAAATAAAATGCCTTCACGTTTTGGGAGAAAAAATGCCAAAAAAGGTAATACGCGACAGTGATGTGGAACCTCATTACATAGAAAGTGTATTCTGACCTCATATAAAGTATCCCCCGTCAGTAAGTTAAAAGAAAGAAAAAATGCGTTGAGCCTTTCGGGGGGATAATTTCAAAAAAGTATTCTCTGACAGTGACGCACGGCGTCATTGAATCACTTTACCTAAAGTGTGCGCCGCCATTAAGTTAAAAGAAAGAAAATGCTTTGAACGTTTCAGTAAAAATAAATAAATAAACTTTCAAAAAGTATTACGTGACAGTGATGGTTGCACAATCATTACGTGACATCACATAAGGTGTTTGCTTTCGTTAAGTTACAAGCAGAGAATCCCCATGGGTTCCTGTCACATGGGTACACAAAATTGCGTCATGCATATTATACCTGACCGTTTAAAACGTGGTAAGTCAAGTGACGTCATTGGAGTCCAGAGGAGTGTGTCGTGGGAGTCTTGCCTAGTGTGCTCTCTTTAATAGAACCGGTGACCGCATTGCTGAGGTGTGACGGCTTGAGGGGTTGGTAGCTCCACTTGTCTGACCCTTTAAATCCCATTTTAATTTTCCTATGGATGTCACAGAAATCCAATGTTAATTTCCCTATGGATGTTGCATAAATCCCATGTGGATTTCCTATGGATCCATTAAAAGCGCGAGGGTGTGTCGTGACGTCAGAGGGCTGGAATCTTGCCTGGGCTGTCATGGGAATCTTGCCAGGGAATAGAAAAACAATAGGGGTTGCTATGGGGAAATATTGGAACACCTGGATACAGGGCATGCGATTGTATTGCAGAGCATGCGCTCGGAATCCCATGGGAAAAGGGATAGGTATGACTTTAAAACCCCATGTTAGTTTTCTATGGCTGTCACAGAAATTCAATATTAATTTCCCTATCTGACCGTTTAAAGGGGATGGTGTGTCGTGACGTTAGAGGGCAGGAATCTTGCCAGGGATCCCGTGACGTCAGAGGGTTGCGTTTGAAATCTGGGGAGAGTTGCGTTTGAATCAATAGATAGGATACTACTGCTAAACTAGTATTTTTGGATAGTTAGGCGAATTTCTTACGAAAAATATATGTAAAATTGGGCACTCTAGAGGAAAATGCTAGACAGACTTTTAGTCTTTTGCCTAGGGTTACATATGCCCTTATTAAGGGGGGAAGGGCGTCACATAATGTTCCTCTTTTACCACTTGTATTTACCATTTAGAAAAATCTTCACGCCCCCGCCCTGCATCTATTTTAACTATAACATCTTTTTTTAATTAACTATTTTACGCAAAGATTCAATGTCCAAGTTTATAAAGCCGTCATTTTACTTCATAAAGGAAGTATTTGGCTTCAACGCAAAAAAGACCTTTTTGCTGAATTACAACTGAAAGTAACACCCTCGTTCACAATTAGCTATCAACAGGCTGGTTTCGGTAATGCATGATAATTAGAGGGCTAAACCGTAATACCTGGCTTAAACACACCTTTCAGCTTGGCAATAAAGCGGCTTTCTTTTGATAACGGTTAGAATGTTCACCCATTTGTCAGAAATAAGCTTCAATTAGCGGAAAAGTGCATCAAAATTGCAGACTGGGGGAAAAGTATATATTTTACCGCAGTAAATTAGTTAAATTTTATCCTTGATAGGAGAGGGGAAGATGGGGTTTTAAATGCCAATTTCATGTAGAGATACATACTACTCGAAAAACGAACATGTACATTTTAGTGCGGGGGGAGGGGGTATAGAAAAGGAGGTTTACTGGTTCGCTTTGATTAGCCAAAACCTGGAGATTGGGAATATTCTAATAGAGTAAGGGACTCTTGATAATGTGAACTATCCATTTCCTTTTTTTAGAGATAGTTGTAGCACATTTGGGATCCAAATGAGTACTAATGTCGTTTCGTCTTTCCCCCCGGGTATTTATGCTGTTCCCAGAACATAAAGGAGCTTCTATTTTAGAGGGAACACCTGGACATATTCCAGAAAAGCTGTCTAGACAAGTATTGGGACAATAGAAAAACAATAGGGCTTGCCATAGGGAAATAATAGAACACCTGGACATCTTCCAGGAAAATCAGTAGACTCCTATAGGGGGTAATAGAAAAACAACGACGGTTGCCATTGGGAAATACTAGAACACCTGGACATGTTCCATAATAGCCGTCTAGACAAGTATACGGGGAAATAAAAAAATAATAGGGCTTGCTATAGAACACCTGGGAGTGTCATGGGAAATCTGCTAGCTGGAAACAGGGCTGGAAAATCCCATGTTAATTTTCCTACGGGCGGATTTAAAATCCCAGGTTAATTTTCCTATGGGCCGGTTTAAAATGCATTGTTAATTTCCCTATTATTGCTACTTGTCTATTATCCGAACCATACTCCGATTAATCATATAAATATACTGGAATTCCGGGAATCTTGCTAATACTCAAAGAAAATTGCGTCACCTGGTCACGGCAGCAGGGATGCGCCATTAAACCTTCTCCTTGCACCGTTAAACCATTGGAAGAAAGGAGTAGCGCCTACGGGCCAATTTTAAGTGTCCATGGCCTCACTTCTTGTTATATTTCATCCTATTTTGTTTTATTTCATTAGCATTAACGATACTTCACTTGTCGTGTGTTTACTGGATTGTAAACAAGTACCATTTTTTTAATTTTCTCCGATAAGAATACTAAAAAGGGTATTTTACAGTGAAAATACAGGAAAGGGTATTTTTCGAAATCTACAGAGGCAATCAAATCTAACCTAGCCCCTCCTCCATTGACACCACTGGGATTTGAACACGTGCTAATTAACATGACTCACTTGAAAATCCTCCTGAAAGGTTTACGGCCCCAACACGAAATATTGTCAAAAACTTTATTTCGGCAGAGCCAAGGGGTAAATCTGAATATCTCAGTCATTTATTTTCTCTCAAAGGAACATCGCATAGGAGGTTTCGTTGTAGAGAGTCAACGGAGGGCTCTATTAAAAGCTGATTTCTCATAAAAAGGAATTGTGTAAAAGAATACAAAAATTAACAATGTCAGAAATGGATGCAAGACAAGCTTTTTACGGTGACAGCTTTCTCTTTGCCTTGGATATTGGTTGTTTTAAGTTTGAATTCACCTCTTCACGTAAGAAACGGGAGTTTTATTACAGAGGCCATCTATATTAAAAAGAATTACCACAGTTTAGGGCAGAGGTTTAAATCAGGTTCAATATACGCTTTAAACCATTTGAATTCTATGGTTTTATGAAAATCTAGTTTCTTATGAACTCAATAAGTCTTGTACTCAAAACAGTTATTGGTTATAGTCAGGCATGTTTTCGGTGTTCATGGATGTTTTCTTACTATTTGAAATCTCGGGATTGTACGATTTTTCTGCGATTTTTCGCAGAATTTATATTTTCCGTGTGATCCATCCATTTTTGAAAATCTTGTACCAAAATATATTCCTGCGTATTTGTCTGCTCAAAATGTTAATGTAGATACTTGTTTTGTATAATAGGTGTTAAAAGGGCAGAACAGTGGCCGAAACTTATTGCTAATTAAAAAAATCGCTATGCTATGCTATTAAGACAGGAAAAGGCCTACGACTCTATCCTGGACTCAAGTACCTAAAAGTGGTGGAAGGGTGGACCTCCCCTGTGAACTGCCTACGCCCAGTTCAAAGGGGTGCTAACACGCTGGAGTAACTAAAGGCCTAAGGAGCCATCAGTGAACCAAATTCCCACGAAACTTCATGAAATGGTGGACCAGAATAAGAGATCAAATCATGCTACGGCGTTGCCAGTAAGCGACGCGCCAAGGAAACCGCGCCCTTGGTGAAAAATTAACGAGCCGGCTGCGCGATGAAAATGAAGAAAAGCCTGAAATTAGCAACCTGGAATGTTTATTCCATCAAATGTGATGTAGCGCAGGTTTTTACGGCTGCAGAAGTGTATCGTTATAAGTTAGATGTCCTATGCCTAACGGAGACCAGAATGAACGATTGGACCAAAAAGATAATCAACGAACCAGTCAGTGGCAAGACATTTTACCTATACAACTTGTGATCCAGTGACGGATCGGATTTACATGGCATCGGATCCGTCATGCTAAATGAGAATGTAGAATCAGCAGTCTTGGAAAGAAAGCCGATATCAAATCACATAGCTCGGATCAGGATGTTGAGTGACCTCTCTAACATCTCATTCATCACTGTCAACGCACAAACCCGCGACTCATCTGACTTCCCGAGGGATGAATTCTATGATATACTCCAGCAGACGATAGACTGTTACCTGAGTCGAGACAAACTGTTCATTGCTGGAGACTTTAATGCGAGGACTGATCCTTGGATCGAGTCCTCTGAGCAGAGGCGTCGTTTTGGGGGTGTGGGGGCAGTCCCCCCCCCCAAAAAAAAAATTGAGAAAAAATTATTATATAGCCCATGTCCCTTGACTATCCGGATATGGACTCCACTTTCCCCCCAATAAAAATGTGGAGCTACGCCCCTTCCTCTGAGCATGCTAGCATTGGACCACATGGCTGAGGAGAAAGATGCTCCAACGGTACACGGCTTCTATAGCTGGCTATGCAAAACAATCGGGCAGTATCAAATACTTTCTTTCAGCATAAGAACGCCCTTACATTCACGGGGGAATTAAGAGATGGCCGTATCTTTGCTCAACCTGACTATATATTCACCAGTCAGAGATGGAGGTTGTCCGTAGTCGAGTGCTCAGAGGAGCCGACACTGGATCAAAGAATGGCTTAGATCATTTCCTCCTAGTGACAACAGTAAAATTAAAACTCTCTAATCGGAAGAAATCCAGACACCCCCCCCCCCAGATTTTACACGGAAAACTCCAAGCTCTAGAAGTACGAGCTGGGCTTGATCTGCAACTGAGAAACTTCTTTCACGTCCTGGAACAGCTGAAACATGAATCAGAGACAACAGAAAAGCAAACCATAGAGAAGTCCTGGCAGACAATATACAAAATCACACAGGTCACTGCTTTGGAGGACAAGAGAAAAGGCCTCGACTGGGCAGGCAGTATTTAGAGAATTGCGGAAGAAAGTGGAGGGACGAAAATGCCTACTGGTAAAGCGTTGTCAAAGAGTTAGAGGAAGCAGCAGCCAAAAATGAGACATGCAAACAGTAATAGATCCTCAAAGAGTTTAGTATGAAAAGTAGCAGTACTGGAGAAAACGTGAAAACAAAAGACGGAACTCGTATCATATCAAACCATCAAGAAACATTGCATCGGTGGAATGACAATTTCAAACGTCTGTGAAATAGCAGAGCACAGACTAAACCCCAAGCATTGAGCCAAATCTCTCAACCAATGCCTCTACCCCCAGAGGAGCAGAACCCATGCGATGTTTCGCTGCCGTCAACAGAAGAAGTCAGAAATGCCATAAAATCTTCAAAAAAAAAACATAAACCGCCAGGCGAAGACTCCCTGACTGCAGAAATTTACAAAGCAAGGTCAGCACTCGTGGCAGCCCTGGCGTAACCTATTTTGTAAAATCTAGAATGCGGATTATGTCCCCCAGGACTGGCGCAACGCCACTATTATTCCTTTCTTCAAAAAAAGAGATAAAGGCAATTGCAAGAATTACCGAAGAATTTCAATAGTTGTAATAGACCGTTTCAGAAAGGGACAAGATCGACAGACAACAAAGACCAAGTGTCAACCTCATCGCCGCATTTGGCTCTATACTCCGGCGTATCCTCTGGCAGATAATGCTTGAAGATGGTGTCCCACCATCTAAGAAAAGCCTTATCTGAGTATATGATGAACTTACAGAACTCTTTGCAATAGAGTATGGTGTCCGCCAAGACTGTTCAGCATCCCCGATTCTTTTCAGTTTCATAGTAGACTGAATTATAAAGAAAGCTTTGAGCGAAGAAGATGGCGTGGTGTTTTCAGCTGAAGAAAACGTTGATGACCTCGAATATGTTAATGATGGTACTCTTCTGTCACACTCAGCACTAAAAGTGCAGAAAATGATAAAAAGAGTGGTGGCTACTGCAGATGTGGCAAGCATCCCGAGAACTAAATACTTATCAAATGAGAATGGTACCAACTCTTTTATACATCTTAATACAGATCCTATTGACAGAGTCGAAGAGTTCAAATATCTGGGAGCACTTATGGATGGTAAGGGTGGAGCATCAAATGAGCTCCAAGCTCGGATCAGCCAAGCTTGGTGTGCCTTCGGGCAACTGCGCAAGCCCTGTGGTCGAAATAAGAAATTCAGCTCAAAACAATACTCAGAATATACTCGGCATGCATACACTCAATACTTCTATACGGCTGCGAGGCCGGGCCACTACCGGCAGAGGAATAACGAAAACCATACGGTCTAGACCGGAGATGTTCTAAGAGCTGATTACAAAATCAGACAATCGCACCGAATGAGCGACCACGAGCTCATGACGATGTGTGGACAAAACTTACAATGTCAAGCATAATCAAGAAAATACATCTCAGGTGGCTTGGCCATGTAATGCAACGCCCAGAAAAGACCCTTACAAGCTATGTCCTTACTGAAGTCCCTCCCTTCTCCTGGAAGAAAAACCTGGAAGGCCAGATCGAGTCATGGCAGAATGTCGTAAAGAAGGACGTCGAACCAATAGGTGGTTTCCGGAAATATGGCTACAAGTGGGACAAATTGCGGCTTAAACTCATTCAACTGCAGATAGAGGACAGATCACTTTTGCAGAGCCTGGTCCAACAGCTTCCGGGTGCCAAGTTTGGCTGAATCCCTCTGCCTCATCTTAAGCAAGTAAGTAAATACCTCAACTGCTTCTGCACTTATAAACAGATCCTTTGAGAGTCAAGAATCGGCCCAGGGACAAATCTTCATATGGGCTCGCAAATTTTTTCGGTCATATGGTCCCAATGCAAATGAATGTGACTGGCTATAGCAATGGCTTTGGGTATTGGAACCAAAATGCTATAAGGGAAATTCTCATGGTCCGCTCCTGCAAATATATTTTCGGATTCTATGGCGTAAATTTTCTCAAACATTTTGGACCCGCGACTTTACTATTACGTAGACCACGAATCACATGACTGCAAATAGGAGACCTTCCAAAAATATTAGTTTAATAAAAACGAAAAAGAAAATATTTTGAGTACTGAATAAACCGACGAAACAGCAGATTACTTCAGAAGATCGACCTACCACATGGCAAATATGAGCACCATCAATCAAATACTCAGTAAAAATAAATCACGATAATGGAATTCCCATACAAAGAACACATCGTTAACACACAATATAATAGGCATAATATGAGATTTCCGAGAATCTCGAAGGCCAAGACATAAACACTCCGTTCTTTTTGAGTTTTACAAAATATCACGATCAGCTACAAAACTCTCATAAATTTTTAGTAACCGTGTAGTGTAATGAGACAATTAGCTAACGCAGCCAGACTATCAGCATCCCTAAAGATGTTTTCGCATACAGATTCAGTGTGGCAACCAACTCCACTAGCACTGTGACACTCGTTAAAATCCTCACAATACACAGAAAAAAAAGAAGAGCAGACAATACAATTCTCAGCGAACACCATCTGGTGAAGAAACGGTGAGGTCATTTCATCATCCTTTATGAATAATAAAAAGCTGTCCCGTAAACCAAACAGAAAAAATTCCAGTAAAGGGGGGGGGGACTCATCATTCTTTAGAATGCCAAACAGTGTCAAATGATTAACTCGGTCAAACGCTTTATTCACATCAACAGAACAAGCCCGTAATAAGTCAAGAATAGCCCGTAAAAGCCTCTACAGCATTGTTTAGTTATGTTTTATCAGTTGAATTTCTCTATATTTTCTTTGCTTTTATTTGTATTTTCCATCAGAGTTTTTTTCTTTTAATTTTGAGTGTCTTAATGCCCTAGCATACTAAAAGTTGCAACAGTGATATCCTACTGGATAAAATTAAGTACCTCAACTGAAATGTGATCTTTAGATACAGTCTAAGGTCTAAGAGTCTTATATAACACTCTTGCCTGAGATTTAGCTAAAAAACAATTCTTTATTTAGATTCTATCAGTAATTGTTTATCTTTCCTCCTACTAATACTTCCTTTTTGGGGGGGGGAAGTATTGTTGTTTGTTTGTTTTTAGGTGGGGGATTTTTATCCTGTATAAATTCAACTTACCCTTTGGTTGTCATCAATTAACTAATAAATACAGCCTTCATTACAAAGTATAACTTTTATCTCTTCAATTTCACAATCAACTTCACAAAAAAACTGATAAGATCCGAAAGAATAAAACGAAATTCTCTTTTAGACCTTCGAGACTTAAACAATGAAACCAGAAGGAATAAGACGACTCTGGTCAAACGTCCCTTCTTTAGATACTCCAATATACTTCTGGAAAATGTTTGAACAGTTTAAAGTCATAAGAGGTAAAACATGACAATAATTCTGAAGCACGAGCTCGGAAAGAGGTGAGGGGGATCGTGCCACAGGGTTCTGCCTTAAGACACTCAAATTATACAAACTAAAAATGCTAAAGAAGCCTTCAATACTTCTATTCAAGCATTAAGTGAAAAATATGCACTTAGTGATTTGGTTTACGACAGTCACCTGACGATTTAAGACAGTTTCCAAAATTATCGCTACAAAATCCAGAACCTTAAGATATGCAAAACGTCTATATTTATAGTCTGGGGAGTGGGGTAGAGGGCCCTGCAATTATGTAGACCCAAGCTACTGACTTCAAAAAAGTCTAACACGCCAGCCGTCGTACCAAAACCTGTCCATAAAGCCTTTATTTTACAGTTGGCTGTTTATACAACTTGGCTCCCTTTCCCAGGTGCCTAATGACAAGTACCCGGCTAAACTACAGTCCCTCTTATTTGAAACAATTAGAACCAGTAGCTTCAGAAAACCCCTATTTACCCATTTTGAGGGATATCTTACATCATTTTTGGAAAACGTGTTTACCGGGGATTGATTTGGGACAGTCATATACCCATTTGAAACTACTTCCTAAATAAAAAAAAAGGATAAAGACTCTAGAGCCATTGCTGGGCCATAGGGCTTAGATTTGGGGTTTTAGTTGCGTGGTCTTTTTTCAATGACATGTAGGAAGCCTATCATCCAACTATGCTGCAGCGGGGATCGATCCCTATTTTGGCAAGTAGAGCATTAATTCACTCTGGTACATAAAAATTGCTTTCTAAGTGATCCCTGTAGAATAGTTAAAGAGGTACAAGATGTCTATAAATGTATGAATAGGAGGCCGAGGATCTTCTACAGAAAAAAACATGTGCACGATCCGGACTTCAGCAACGTGTAGCATGCCAAGTATTTTATCAAAATTATCTACGAAGTTGTGTTTAAAAATGGGCTATTTGCAAAATTTTGGGCCCTTTCCCAGGGGTATACGGCTATACGGTACGGCTGAATTGTACGGTACAAGTATACGGCTGAAATTATATTTTTTCCCCCGTGTTTCTTATTTGCAACTCCATCTTTGATCCAGCCCCGGTAGTAGTAGTCGTAACTTTGAAACTGCTACAAGGTCTTATGCACTGCAAAAACTACAACCAATGCTGCTACTAAATATATATTACCGTTCTGAATCATAATATTTTTTTTCCAAGGGGGGGAGGGTTGAAACACAAGAAAGCTTCAAAGGCAAATAAAAATATTGGCTCCAATTTCCTCCCTCAAATATTATATATTTCATTTATCCTGAAATACGATTATTCTCGTTTTGCTTTTCTTTCCAGGGGCCACTGTATCGAATCAGCGGCCATCTAAAATTATGAAGACGGTCCTTCGGACGTACACTTCCAGATCTAGTGACCTTCATGGTTTTGTATGAGATCATTCCGAAGGAAAGTGCCAGGTTCCCTTTATTTCTAAAGGTAACCGCTTTGGGTAACAAAAGCCGAAAAGGGCAACAAACGAGTATTATAAGATTCTCAACAACCAAATAAAAAAGTACACAAAATGTAAACATGGTCATGCCTTTTTTCAAAACTTTGACGACATACTGCGTACTGTTTTTTTTTACCAGGCAAAAAACAGAAATCAGGGGCTCTGGAAAGCGGAGAGGGGGGCCAATAGCCCCCCTCCCTCGGAAAACAAGAAGACACTTAAACTTGGAAAATGAAAAATATTCCCATTTAAATATAGGTAAAACGAGGTTTATGGTGGCACTTTCCCTCCGCCCCGCGGGAAATTTAATGGCAGTGCTCATGACTGGAATCAACATAAATAAAGGTCTTGCTTTAGGCTATAATTTGAAAGGTTAATTTTAGATGCAGGATTCTGATACAAAAAAACTTTGCATCCATATCGCAACACAAGCAGCATAGAGAGGAGGGAATCGCCCCTCTCCCTAAGAAATTCATTTTATGAATTCAATTTGAAAACTTTGAACTCTTGCCAGTGTAAAACACCATATTTAATTTCTTACTGAAGTCCCTATGAAAATACAAAATTTCGTAGTTTTTGAGTCAGGGGAACGTTATTTGTTTGACTGTGTTTCTTTTCACCAGTAGGCATCATATCTAGAACTTTATTTAGAGAACTTTATTTGTTTGACTGTGTTTCTTTTCACCAGTAGGCATCATATCAAGCAAGTGGTTTTGAAATTTCAGGAAAGGTGTCATTTGAACGGACATCACGACTTCTAGTGCTCTTAATAGCCAAAATTACTCAAAGGTTATCTCAAGAGCCTAGCCTAATTGTGCCCCTTGGGCACATGCGGCCAAACATGGCCCCACGCCAAAATTTCAAGGTCGCCATTTCAATTAGAGATGTTAACAAAAGTCTCAGAATGCAGTGAGACCCATTCCTTCTGCTGAGAGGTTCTTGAGCATCCTGTAAACTATGGAAACTTTGAAATTACGAATTTCATATATTTGGAATCAACATGAAATATAGATTCATTTGACGTATATATTGCTGTCAAGCTTGTGCATTTAAGTTTCAGCTACAATGGATGCGAATCACTCTTTACTTACAGTTTGATACCATGAACTTTGGCTAGCCTAATTATGTTTTTTTTTCATTTAAAAAAATTCATTTCTTTGTTGCAACCTTCTTTATTTTTTTTTCAAAATACCGTGAATTCTTAAGACTAGTTGTAATTCAGCTCTCTTGGAAGTAAAATTTAATAGAAAATTTTCATCACGTGTACTATAACTGTTGAGTCTATGTGGAGTAGCAATCTATAAATGAAATTACCAGGAATTTTACGAAAATCAAAGGGGAACGAAAAGAAAGAGCCTTTGATATTTGTCATATTAGCTGTGGAAAAGAGAAACTCGATGATTTCTCTGTGGTTTCTACATTATAATCTACATTACCCTTAGATGAATCTTTTTTTTCCTAATTTAACAATTTGTCAGTGTTTTTCACAGGTACTTTCATACAGCCTTGGCAGATAACTACTTCAATATCTGTTATGCCCCGTGCATGTTTTCACTAGCAGTATATTAATATATTTTCGCCAAACACGATCACAGAAACGAAGAGTCTTAGCCCTGTCAGATTCAAGAGATTCGTCAAACAATAAAAGAGGTTATAATCACTATGATCGAAATTTAGTGACCATACACTGAGCCGTTCGAAGCGGGGGGGGGGGCTACCGGGGCGAACTGCCTCAGGCACCGCGGCTGGAGGGCACCGCGGCAGGGGGGGTGCACAGCGATAACATTTTTCACTTTGATTCGGTTGTTTCTTATATTTGAGTAAGGAGGGGGAGGGAGGCCGTAATTAATTTTTCCCGGGCGCCACAAACCATAGGAACGGCTCCGACTAGACATTATTTATTCGTCTTAGTTCCCCCTTAGTGCCAATCATGAGCAAGAAACTGGCAAAGGGATAATTAAAACCGATACTTGTCTTGAATATTCATTCAAGTCTGTTATTCATTCAACATTCTTTTCCATAAAAATAAGTTAGTACCATAAATATATATTAAAAAAGCAAACTTGCTGGCATCACCAGCTTTTTGTATGGTCCCAGCGCTCGCTCGAGCCTTCGCTCTAACGGAAACAACGGATGGCCTTTTTTACTTTCTGCCCCCTGGCGGCAACCCCGTGGTTTCAAATCACATCGGGTGAAAACTTCAAGATATTCATTCGAACAAAGCAGCTACCTAAGACAAGTTATATTTACGTAACAAATCAAATAAAACATAAAAACTGTAACAAAAGAGACTTGCAAGACAAATATCACAAAACAAGCAAATATGACACCAAATAATTGCATTTTCAATACAAAGGCAAGCAATAGTATATACACTGTGAATCTAAACAATAAATCACAGTACACAATTTTTATGCTTTACAATTTGTGTTATAGATCAATTCATTTTATTGAAGTCTAGCATCCCCAAACAATTAAATTCTGCTTTCTCTTCCCCTTACTATGGTCAATCATTGTACAGATTTTGAAAATCTGAAAATAGGACATCAAGACCCCACGATCAAATCACATTCCCATCAAGAAAGAAAAAAAAATTACCAGCATCATCGTATTGTTTAACGTATACAATATCGCCATTAACTCACTTTGACGACTTTTAAACAAGGAAAAAGATATATTTATACTTTTTAAGTATTAAATACAGGCTAGTTTCAAAATAGTAATTAAAATACAGACGTCGAGTTTTATGGTGTTTCTCCAATCAACATCACAAATTAAGGTTAGTATGAAAAACAAAAGTGAAGTATGATAAAAACAACTCGTAAATCTCTGGATTACTGCCAGTAAATAACAGGATTTTCAATTTTTTGCACTCATGTTAAATTAAAGTCCCGAAACGACACCTTTCGAATCACCATAACCGAGATGACATTTTTTGCGTAGTTTATATTAAGAAGCTACAAAACAAAATATATTCAAAAATTAATTAATTAATTGGGCTTTGGTAAATCAGATAAAATTCAAAAGATAAATTTTGTCGAGTTTTTCTTCGGCATCACTACTCGATATAATTTGCAAAAAAGAGCAAAAATAGAAACAAAAAGAGCAACAGGGAAATACGATAAAACAATCCAAGACCCTCTTGATTATTGACAGTAAATAACAGGATTATTCAGTTGTTTTGAGCTCACATAAAATTGATGTCTCGCAGCAACACCTTTTAAATAACCAATTACAATAATAATGTTGTTTCTGTCCCTGACCCCCTAATCTGCTTTTTCCACCGTGATACTAGTTAAACTGTTTTTTGTTTTTGCTCTTGGTATTGATATTGTTGTTTTTGTGTGTTGTATTGTTGCGTCATATATGTTGGTTATGATATTGTTGTGTTAGTTTTTCTTTCATATTTTTCACTACTCTGCAGTGTCATTTTCAATGTTCATTTCTGGGTTATAAATAAATAAATAAAATAAATAGCCCAGATGATATTTTTATATAATTTCCCACGAGCAGTAGGAGTCAAATTGAATTTCTATTAAAGGCGGTAACAAAAAGTACTAAATAAAATATTTTTAAGACTTAATGTTTAAACTAGGCTCTGGTAAAAGTTTAAGTTCAGAAGGTAAATTTTATGGTATTCTTCATCAGCATCATTACTTAAGATCACTATATAAAAGAACATCAGAGAAATATTACTATGGCTGAAGTATATTTGTCATATAATTTGACACACACAGTGAGAGTCAAATTGAGCAAAAAACCTACTATACAAACTACTTTTTACGATTTATTACTTAAATTGGGCTTTGCTCGCAAAAAAAATTGCATGACCTGCAAAGATTGTATGACGTGCAAAGACTAAAAAAAGGGAGTGATAGGAATTAGCCTACATGATGGAGGTAAACTAAAATACGTTCAAGTAATACAAATACCACACATTACTCGGTTAAAAGGACGGAAACAAATAAATCAATGAATTCTTATATGCTTAATAAGCTCTAGCGTCGATGTATACTGTCCTTTCAGGAAATTGGTATATTCATTAAAACATAAGGCCACTAAACGTCAGGGCTAGAAAAGCTATAGAAAAGCTTTTCAGCATTATGTAAAAGTTAAAAAGGGAAAATTCAGGCGTTTTACCGAAGAAAGTGTTAAAAAGGATACTTTTCAGAGGCACCAAATGGGCGGGAGAGGGAAGCAATCGCCCCCCCCCCAAGATTTGAAACTTACCCTTTTTTACATTTTAATTGACACTTTTGGGGTATTTCAATTTGAATAAAATCAAGGAAAAGAAGAATGCCCCCCCCACCCCCCAGGATTTTGAAACATGTCTTTTTTATAAATTTAATAAGAAAATTCATACCCCTTCCTCCCCTAATTTGTCATGAATTGGCGCCACTGAAGCTTTTATAATAAAAATTGTCAAGTTTTCTTAATTTATTTCTAATGTTAAGCTAACCCCCCAAATTGAAATTATACATGAGAGAAAGTTCTCAAAAAGATTAGCGAGCTTCAAGTATGAAAATTCAAGGACTTTAAGGAGAACCAAGGACAACAATTCAAGGACAAGGACAATCCTCCAATAGAAGGACCTCAAAATTGGTTTAGAAAAAAGTTCAATGACAAATAGTAAAAGCTAAAGTAATTGCCGGTAGTGTAAAAATAAACTAAATTGTAATAATATAAGCAGAGGGGATAAGAAAAAATAAATCACAATCAAGAAAATAAACAAAACAAACAAAACTATCTCAAATTAAGGTTGAACAGAAAAACATTATGGTGTAACAAACAAAAAGTCAAAATTTAACACTAAGGCTTCTTGGTACCATGGACTATACTACAAGCAGAATTTTGCACATTACCACTAAAATAAACAGTTGCACACCAAATCTCGCCTGGTTTTCTTTTTGCACTGTTTAAACATTGGAAAAAACAAAAACTCAGCTTTCATTTGTAAGCCCTGTTTTCATTTTGAGTTTTTGCAATCAAACTAGAAAAAAAAGCAACAAATAGAACTACAAAAAATATTTTTTTTATTTTTTTTTACGCAGCATAGAAAACGGGATTCATTCGTTGGCTGATTCTTTGGTACTTTGATCGTAGGACGGCAAAAGAAAACAGGGCTTTACAAACTCTGACTAATCAGGGTAAAGGTCACTTTTGAAAGGAAGAAAAGAAGTGATAGATCACGGCTGAAAACCTGATGACGGTTATGGTAATGTAAGGGGTAGGAGCAAGGATTTTTTTTTACTTTTGGTGTGAAAGTACAAGTAAAAATAATTTCCAATTCTTTAAATAAATTGCCAAAAGAGGCATTTTTCAAGATCTAGCGATAATAGACCTCCTCATCCCTGATTGGCACCCTTAAATCTCCACCTATTAATTCTCCAGTCCCAATTGATTGCTTCTAGTTCTTTAATTCGGTCTACTTTCATGTATCTTCAAGGAATGGTGATGAACATATGAAAAAAAAAACAAAAAAACTTCGGATTGAATTTGCTTATACTTACTGCAAACTGCGCCCTCTACTTTATTTTAACAAAAATAGAATTTTAAAAATTGTCATAACCGTTAGATTATTTATTTGAAATTTGGCGCCTCTAAAATTTCTGCACTCGGGGCATAAATTTGCCCCCCCCAAAAAAAAACGCCTCTAACCAAGGTGGTGTCCAGTGTTTTTGTGCCCGGTCAATATTGGTCAAGGCTTATTAGAAGGGCAAAAATAGGTGAATGAACTTAAAAAAAATATCCCCAAGATTCAATTTGGGCCATAGATCCATTCCTGAAAATATCAATCACCTAAGAAAACTAAAACGTGACTCCTCGAGACGGCGCTCTCTCATGCTATATTCTGTTTTGAGGGAAGAGGCCCAAAACTGGAGGTCTACAGTCTCCGTCTTTCTTTTTTTTGCCAGCCCTAGCAGTGCTATATACCAGAGCTTTACTGAAAACGCAAAATGATACTGAATTTTTATCACCAGTAGAAATAAACTGCTTTAGAATATTTTTTATTGTACAAAAAAAAACATTCTTGTTTTCTATGCATGAATTTGGTATTTTCAATAAATCTCTAGTTTACAGTAGCAAAGTATCATCATTCAGTTTATTTGCACTATTTTTACAGATCTATGTTGCATGGGCTGTGAAGTAACATTTATTGTTCGTTTTAAGTTTCAAACTCGCTCTTTACTTCCATCACAAAGACGTTTTTTATATATTTTTAAGATTGCTATAAGTGCAGAACAGACTAACAGCAGAACAGACTATAATGTTAGCCCCTCTTATCTATTATGAGCCTTTTAAGGGCTAAATTTTTTGTCATCCGCATTTTAGGCTGAAGGTAATAGCAAATAACGGATGGTTATTACTAATAATTGAGTTCTGGAACCCACCCACAGCTTCTTTGAAATGCGGTTAATTTAAAATTGAATTTTTGTTTTAAATAAGGTTATTTCGGGTGAACGCTCAAACAGACCACCAAGGAAATTAAAAAACTTACAGCAAATACGTATGCCGCTAAAGTTATTTTTAATTGCTTTTATTGTTACTGTTTCTTTAATGTTTAACTCTAAAATCACAGTAATCTTAGCAAAATTATCCAAGTATGTAAGAGGTAAGAGAGGTAAGAGGTAAGGTGGTAAGGGAGAGTAATAAGACATTGCTAATTTTGATCATAGCAATGATTGTAGAATATTATACAAATTTTCTGCTGAGAAGAACTCTTGAAAAGAACACGGGCGTCACCTGGGAAGGACCAGAGGCGGGGTCCCCCCCCCCTCTGGAAACAAGATGACATTTAAAAAAAAGTATTAAAAGAGAAAAATGAGAAATGCTTCATTTAAATCCGGGTTAAAATAAATCCCTGGTTGTACTCCTCCACATTAGAGAATTTTTCCGGTAGCACTATTGGCAGAGAGCACAATAAATGGCAGAGAGCACTATTGGCAAGAGAGCCCCTTGAATGAAGTGAAACCATTGTTCATATCATGCATAATGAAAATTTTGAGTAAGAATGAGTTGGAGAAGTTTGTAGGTCAAAAACGAAAAAATTGGAGAATCTTATAATTATTCACAATGAGATTTTACTAGTGCTAAGATTTAGCTAGAGCTTATTTAAGCTAATCAGATTTTTTCATAGGATTTTACAGCCAATGAGAGAGTCATATGAGAAATCTGATTGGCTCAAATTAGAACTAGCTAAATATTACTAATATTTCAATGTGAATGGGCTAGTTTTTAATAATTTTCCAGAGGCTGAATTCAGAAAAGTCAGATTTTAATAAATGGAATTTTTTTTTAGCAAATAATTTTTTTTTAATATATGAAAATTTTGTTAAAATTTGGCCAGAAAAGTTTTGGGGGATATGGGGGGGGGGGCTAATCAAGATTTTTGCCTCGAGCGCAAGAAAGGCCAGAGCCACCACAGGCCTTGGAAGGATAGAATTGAAGTTACCAAGTATTTTGCAGTAGGTTGCATCAAGACATGGCTAATTGTAGACAGAGAAAAGCCAAGACAGATAGTCCAAGTAATTGCGAGGAAAATGTTTAAATGGCTGGGGCACGGGTAAATGGCAGGAGTATGCATGGTTTCTCTTATTGGACACATACTTGTTTGTTCGTTTTTGGAGCTGAATTTTCAGTAAAACATGAATCTTTCCAAATTTAAGGGTATATCCTAATTTCATAGAACTTTAAAGCCTGGCGAGAAAGGAAAGAGTGAAAGCGGGAACTAAACTACCTATCAAAACCCTCAGTTTTGCATGTTCGAGACATTCATTCATAAGTTTTACTGAAACAATAAAAAAATTTCCAAGTTCATGAGAGGTAACTGTTAAATTGGTGGTAAGGGATAGAGGTAAGACTTAGTTAGTAGATGTCGCAGTTATAGCAGAAATCTTGCAGATTGCTAGTCTTAAAATCAGTCACAAGTTCCACAGACACATTCAAAGATTTCTAGCCAAAAAGTAATATGAAGCTGCAAAAAGAAAATTAGAAAGAAAATAGGAACATTCTAGGCATTGAATCTTTTTCCCGATTTTATTCCCCCCCCCCCCTTCACCCACTCCTCCTCCTCGTGCCACCCTTAATGGGCGTTGCAATCCCAAGGTTAGAAATTAGAGAGCTATACAGCTAGACCAATATCCGTAGGTAAGGCACTTTAACTCAAAACTCATCTGCGTTGTATCAGCTGCTTTTCCTTTAATCTTATTGATAAATGATTTATTTCGGAAGGCAAGTCTTATAACAACGACTATTCAATAATTTTATCGATAAGTGAGAATGTTTACTTTAAGTGAGAACGGTTCACTTATTCAAAACTGCTTAAGCCTTCTTTCTTCCTACAATATCAGAGGTACAGAAAATAGTTATTTTTAAAGCAAATAAATCAGGTTAACAGATACAAGAAAAGAAAAAATCAACTCATCATAATATTAGAATACGAACTTAAATTCACACATATTCATCCGGAGAAATAAAAAATTATAATTTTTAAGTAAACGACTGCACTATATTTTCACCAGGTAAAAACACTTAAAACATAATTAATCTACGAGAGCAATTGAACCAGAGGGCCTAGACCCTATCTCTACTTGAAAAGGGTAACTGGTACGATATCAACTTACCCCTCGTCTTATTAAAAAAACTTTTCCATTAATTCTTAAAAGTAAGAAGAGGATCTACCCCCTTATATGACCCTGTTAGACCCTATGTCGAAAAGTTGCACACTGATTTTAGGCTGCCGAATTTACTAGATCACTGGCGAGACTTAACAGAATTCACGTGCTTCTATTCTATTTTGCATCTGCTTATGATGGATGGTGTAAGATTGCAAGTCACATTATCAAAAGAACTGTCATCCAACACATTCCCAGAACTGGGTAACGTAGAACTGTCTGCTACACTGTTCAACTGGCAGTTTTCACTATTTTCAATATCACTGGTAGGCCTGGAAAAGAAAGGTTCTAGAATTTTTTTTTCTATTTTTTTTTTTAATAATGGAGATCTTTATTACATATAGAAAAAGCACGAAGCCTAGTATTCTTGGCTTCTCCTAGA
Source organism: Artemia sp. Qi Xiang Cuo (assembly GCF_049724085.1). Classification (NCBI taxonomy): domain Eukaryota; kingdom Metazoa; phylum Arthropoda; class Branchiopoda; order Anostraca; family Artemiidae; genus Artemia; species Artemia sp. Qi Xiang Cuo. Next base: position 30,145,681 of record NC_142805.1, read on the forward strand.
GTACTCCACATTACACATATACATCGGGTTATAACACCTTTCATCTGCCAACATATCAACACAATAATATAATTCTGCTCGAAAAAAAAACAAAAAACTCATACCCATACAGGCAATGACGTCTCAACTGGCAACGGAAATCAGTCTTATCGAACTCATTTTTCAACAAAAAAGGCAGCCTATTCCACAGCGCTGGAAGAGCATGGGGACTGGAAAATGCCGATCTTGTCGACACCCTCAGTGGTCTCCTATACTGGCTTACCTGTCTAGTTCGCAGCAGTAGAAAACATATTCCGAAAGCAAACCGAAACAATATGACTAATAATACCAAACATAAACAAAATCTTATAAAACTTACTTAATCCAGAGAACGGTAGTATTTGGACGCGAAACTTAATTATAAGAGAAAATTAATTAAAAACTTAAATATTTTTTCTATAACCAAACCCACCAAGTGCAGTCTAAAATCCGCTTAAAGATATTACCAATAATACACAGCATCAGTGATAAAAAATTCTATATATTTCATTTCATCAAATGATTGGTAAGTTACTTAAATGTATATATTCAAATTCACTTATAACAGAATTACACTGTATTCACCCATGCATATTCACACGATTTTTTTTTAGGGGAAGAAGGGGAGGCAAAATTCCAACGGGCAAGAATTTTAAGGGGTGTGGCAATTCTGAAAGAGGCAAAACCAAGTTCCTAATATGAAAAATATAACATAATATGGGAAAACCATTAGAATCTTCAGATTTCGGAGAAGCCAGACCTGCTCTACTGGGTACACCCCAGCATTCGACGTTAAAGTTTTTTTGCGTTAATACAAATAATTAGGAATACTTTCATGACAGTACAATCATAAGTAAATCAATTGATTTGAAATTAATATATATATATATATATATATATATATATATATATATATATATATATATATATATATATATATATATATATATATATATATATATATAATGTGGTGACTCGATAGATTTGTCATCTGAGAGACTTGCGTCAAGAAACGCTAATTAAAGCTATATAGAGTTGAACATTTGGTCCATGCTTTGAGAAATTAAAGCATGCTGTTCAAAATATACATAGTCTTCAATAAAACGCAAACGGTGAAAAAAGTTTGAGAACTTAGACAGTTAGGAAATTATGGAGGCTATAGCCAAACTCCTGTTTGTAGTCCCCTATCTGCCACACCGACTTGAAATACGTCTTAGCTCGTTAGTAATTTTAGAGGACTTCTAAGCGAGGGATGGTTGCTATTCTATAGAATGAGGTCAATTAAGTACTGGAAAATTTTAAAATGGAGAACAGTTAAAGAATTATGCACGTCAGAGCTAGATGCAAAATTATTTTCATGTTATTCAAATTTTATGTTTAACTCGTATGTAATCCTATTTATAAGTATGTTCTATTGTACAATAAGATGTGTCTTTATGAAGTTTGGAGTTAAAGAAAAGAAATTTATGTCTCTTTATGTTCGTGTTAAATTTTGGAACGTTTTATTTTGCATGCCCAATTGTTCATAGCGTAGTCGGTTTAGCTAGCGTCCTTTAAATGTATATAATATGCGTCATATCTATTACAACAACATCACAATATACGACATATACTTCACAAAATGTAACAATTTGTAATATTAGCTTCACAAAAGACAGAATTTTCTATTGGCAAAAAATAAACTGTTTTAAAAAGCACTTGAACTCATGGAGTGGCTTGAACTCATATTCTTCGATCTTAAAGGAGTGTCTTAACCACTATATTGCGATAACTAGTAATTATGATCGAACATGAAATTAGCATGGAGTCACATGAAATTAGCATGGAGTTCGAAGGAGAATAGAAACATAGATAATTTTTTCTGCAGACAATATTATGCCACCTATTCGACATGAGAAGTAAATTTCAACTACGCAAGACATCTATTGGAACTTCTTCGGAGGGTATAAAGAGGGAAGCTTTGAATTGATTGGGTAGAGGAGCGAGCGCAGCTGTGCTACCCTTAGGCGGCTAGGTACTGCAGTTAGTTGTTAGTAGTAGTAGTTCCAACTGCTACTAAGCATTCAATCCTCATCTTTTCGCAGATGATGCCAAATCATGTAGACAGATAGCTAATCCTGTAGATAGCTAGCTTTTATAACAGGGCGTTGATGCAGTGTATGATTGAAGTCATTTGAATTCAATGTCCGTAAACACTCGTATCGTCCAAATAAACTACATCAGATTACACATATGGTATTTACCTAAGAACAGTTGACGCAGTTGAAACAGTGGGAACTTGGTGTCTAGTTTCACAACAGGCTTAAATTTAATAAACATCCAATGGTTATACAAAAAGTAATAGTTCTGGTCTCCACATTCAGAGACCTATATTTCGTGAGTTCAGTTTGCTTAGTACGGTGCGTTCTTGCAACTACCGTTTTTGTAAATTTCTCTTGCGTGTCCCTCCTGGAAGCGTAAAGTAGGGACGACCGAGGGTATTAAGTTGAAACTTTCAGGGATAGTTGAGGCGGATATAAAACTAAATCAAAAGGCACTATATGTATCCAGATTGTCAAATGGTCGCTTGTGCAATGTCCCTGGAACGGCTAAGGGTATTAAGTTTGAACTTTAAGGGAATGTTGTTAGGGATAACATTAAAATTAGATATAATATATAACATTAAAACTGCAGGGACTTATATTCTCCTCTAAACAACGATTTTTAATTTTTTTAACAAGATTTAAAAAAATTTCCAATAGATATCAGTATAACAAAAAGCGATCGGAATTTTAATAAATCCTTTTATCTTTTATTTTCTAACTTTAATTTTTAAAAATAAAACTCAAATAGTAAATTGTAATATTTGTGATAGTTTAAGACAAAGTAGAGTAACAAGTATAAAAAATTGTTTCTAGACTGAGGGTCGTGGCCCATTTTTTGTTATGTCATGTCTAAAGCGCAATTCAATAGAATTGCCTGAAGCACACACAGGGTGAACAGTTATAGGTTTTTCTCCACTGACGAATTGTCAATTAACAATAGCTCCGTTTTTGTTAATCAATTTTTTTTTGTCATTTTTTTTATTGTGTTTAGTTATATTTCGATTTATTACCCTTAAAGACGTGCCGAAAGTATTATGGGTAGAGTCACATCAATATATTGTTCAATGTTCCACTTATATGTTGTGACTCTTATTAAAAAAGAAATATTTTTTTGTGTTCGCTACATACATGATCGAGTTATTGCCCTTATATTTCGATTTATTCCCCGCCCCTAATTCTTCAATCTCCGATCCAAGTCTTCGATATTTAATCATTCTGCTCAGATTTTTGTTTTTGTTGCTTTATGAGAGTGCTAAGAACTTAGAGCTTGACGATTACAGCCTGAACACCTTAAATATAAATGTTTCTGTTCAATTGGATATCGAATAGATAATTTTAATGTTACTCTCATCAAAGTCTTTAGACCATTGATCAGAAAAGAATGAACTTTGGCTTTCTTGAAAAAAAGCCTGAGAGTAAGCAGGAACATGAATTTACAAAGATGCTGAGGGGAAGGGGGGGGGTAATTTTGTTGTTTTTGGGATTTTTTTATGAAAATACCAAAAATAGGTATTTTGGAATGAAAATACAAATAAAAAGTGTTTTTCACAGTATAAAGGGGAAGGGGGAGGGCAATTCACTGGACGCACTTACGTCGCGTCCTGACTGGAGAGAGGCTCCCAGCTGTCCATTTAAAAAAGTTATTTGACTTGTTTTCCAAGAACGATGGCAGTAAAATTCCAGATAACAGCTTTTGATGATAGTAATCCCAAAATGTTTTATATTAAACGTCATGTTTGAGAGGTTTCAGGCTCTTTTATCTGAGATCTTCAAAAACCTGTTTTATTAATAGAAAATCATCGAGCTGTCAATTTTGTATATATCCAAGTTAATAAATCCGAACTAGCGTCAATTTTGAAATTTTGGAGATTTTTACAACACAGTTTCTTAGAAAACCCGTGTAACCCTGATACGATACATCCTAATTTTCAGTGTCACGCACGTCATAACCGTCAGTGGTCTCTATGCTGATTATATTTGACCATTCATGGTTTGGTAGAATCAATAGATGACTTTAATGACAACCTCCAAGGGACAAAGGAGAGAGAGAGAGAGAGAGAGAGAGAGAGAGAGAGAGAGAGAGAGAGAGAGAGAGAGAGAGAGAGAGAAAAAAAAATACATATTTGATTGAGTATTTGAACAGACAGATCCCCAGAGTTCTATGTTTTTATGTACTATCGAGCATAAATTCCAACTGCCTCAGAAGAAAAATTTCGTTTAGAATTATATAAGAAATAACTTTACTTGTTTGATTCTTCGTTCTTCAGGCAGGACTCCGATTGATCAAGAATTTTTGTAGCGACTATACTTGCTTCAAGCGCTTGCCTTAGAACTGCAGGAGAAACCCCTCGACGAGGAATGACCTTCTCTAGACCTAGCTCCTCTAATTTTCCCATTAGATTGATTTGTGTAAGAGCCTGAAAGTAAAATACTATATGTTAGAGCATCGTATAGTCACTATTTTATACAAAGGAGTACGCATTTTTCACCTCGTGGTAAGCATCAGAAGCTTCTCAAGAGGGCGAGGGGAGGGAGTCTCATTCCTCAAAAAAGAATGGGAATCACATTATCTTAAATGATCTTGAATCGAAAATAATGCGAATCTACTGGACTAGGCTATTTACATTATCCTTGCTCCATGCCTATCTACCTTAGATCTGCACTAGGATGGATGATAGACTATTTATCAACAAGTGAAATAAATCATTTTTATACAATTCTGAAAAGTTATGCCAGCTTTGCCTCTCACAGAGATATCTGTCTTGGTTTTACTTTAACTTCACAAGTTTTAACTCTCAAGTTTTTCATCACTTCCGCAAGTTTCTCATAGACTCAACGCAGAAGGGTAACCAATGACCTTCCTCGACAATTTCTTTCATTGCAGATTCTAAAAATGTTTAAATTTACTAAAAGCTATCAAAGATTGGCGGAAATTCTTCTGTGTATGTTTCAAGAATCGATAATCTTGAAAAGTAACCCTTGATTCCGATCATATCATTAAGTTGAATAATAGTGAAATATGACAGTACTTCGGCGCTGTCGAATTATAAATTAAAAAATTTAATTTTGAACATCTCTTATTGATTTCTAGAGTCTCTTTCCAACTCAAAGAAATACTTAAAAAAAATTAATAATCAATCAATCTGAGAATTATGCTGAAACTTATAAAGGATGATTGCTTCCTTGTCCTTGTAGGACAGCAATCAGAAATAGATGTAAATTCAAGCTGAAATGAATTTAGATACACTGATTGCTAAAACTATAGAAATTTGTAGGAGGAGTATGGCTAATTTATTGCGCTTAGGAAAAGATACAGTCGCTAAAATCCATTGAGAAATGAAACTGAATTGAAAATATTGAAAATGGCTAAAGTCTTTACTCAGACAACATTCGATCATATTTAAGTAGTACTTACATATGATTTAATTTTAATTATAGCAGTAAAGACAGTGCAGTCTAAGAAATTACTTATCCAATTAGGAGGTAAGCCTCCTCTTTGACGTCAAAATTAAACAAATGAAACATCTTTTTTCACATAAAATTCAATAGCAACATTATTTACAAATAATCGTAAATGATAGGCCCTTCTCCCCCACCTGTTTTTAAGCTTAAGTCTAACTTAAGCTGTGGAAAAATGTATATTTCTTTAAAGCATTCTCTATCATAATATTCCGAAATGAATTAAAACATTTATCTAAATTTGCTTTAAATACAGCGCTTAAAGCAAGCCTGCAAAGATGAAATTGTCAATTACAATTTCCTTTAAGGAGGCAGAATTCCTGTTCGTTGCAAGTTTTAAAATGGTTCTGTACTATTACACAAAAAATGTTGTTTTCTCGATTTAATTTCTGTCTAACTTCCTGTGTTTATTATTGAGCTAGAATAAATTTGCAAGGGAAGTCGGGTGGACAATATGCGGTTGTGTTGAACCATACCAATAACTATCTCAAAAGAAATACAAATAAAGGAATAAAAACTAAAACCACATTATATACCAATGCCTGGTATTTGTATTAACCTGGTTAATCGTTAGATAGTATTGGGAAATAAGCTAGATATACTAACATAAGACATGATAATATCGACACCGTCCCAAATTGAGAGCCACGAATCATTATTAAAGGTAAGATTTTTAATAGAAGAGGAACAAGGTAGCATATCTGAGCTTATTTTGGCAATGACTTCTCCTAAGATCTGAATAATAGCATTAATAGAGGGTTGAAGAAGAAAAAAAGAATACCTTCATATCAGATGGAGTTGCCTTATTGTAGCTTCTACGCTTTGTTAGTCTACCCCTTTGTTTTTCATCAGGACTCTGGCTGGTTAAAGTGCGTTTGAACAAAGCAGCACTTTGGTTGAGAAAATCTGGCATAAAACAATAAAACAAGCATTAGCAACTTAAACTAACAGAATTATTTCTTTTTTTCTGGTAAGCAAAATAATTTGTGCAAAAAAACAAAAACAAAACAACAACAACAAAAAACAAACAAACAATACGAAACTAATAAGGATGAATTCCGACAGCGCCATCTATTCAATTCAATTATAACATTCGCTTTGTCAATGTCGCAATGGTCGATTTCAAAATATGTTTCATTTCTTCTTCTTTTTTTCAAGATCAAAAGCAAACAACGGCTTCTATCATACAAGGAGGAAGCACATATAACACTACAAGCTTAAAGCTTTGAGAGGAGGGAGGGCAGCCGGTAGCAAAATTCTCATTTATAAACCTTCAATAGCCTTTAGACAAAATTTGCTAGTTGTGTTGTTGTTGAGATTAGGACAAATAAAAACCCACTACTGGAAATACAAATTGTTTTCAGTAAAGTGCAAATTCAGCTCAGCCTTATAGAAGGCTCTGAGAGTGTTGGCCCTACTCCTGCTTATGGTAATTTCTGTTCGATTTAAGTTCAAATTACTGTATGACTTTATTTCTGCTCGTTGTCGGTTCAACTTAGGTCTTTGCTTTTCTTTGATTTTTGTTTGGAAACATTTTTTGAGGGTTTTGAGCGTTTTCTTACTTGACAAAAACATATATCTGATCATCTAAAGTCCCCCCTTTTCATACACAAATTTCATCTCTCAAAACTTTAATATTAAGAAAAGCACTAACACGTTAAAATCGTCTTTAGCCTGATTCCAATTAAAGTCCTCCTGTGCACTTTGTCAGGTTAACGATAGCTTCCGATTTCTGTCAGTAAGTAATGGCAAGTTCTGGTTCCAGAAATGCAGACCGAGCTTCTGCAGTTCCAACATGTAGTGAGTTTGGTCGAAAGAAAACTTTGGAAGCCATGTGAGCAACCCCAAAACTGGTTTTAAGCGCGCACCCAATACCCCCAGACCTTAGCAAGACCTTAGTAGACCTTAGACCTTTTTTTTCCTTTGGTACTACCTTAAGGACAGTATTCAAAGGAGAGTGAAGATTAGCACTAAACTTAATTAAGCTGTCAGGGCGAAGCTCAGAGCTATTCCTCAGAGTTTTAGCAATAAAAGTATGGACAGCTTTGGACTGTGCTCCAAGAAACGCATGAAGCTACGTTGGGTTTGCTACAAACATCTGCTCTAGCATGAAGGAAAATGCCATGAGATTCTCAAATTATTAATATAGTGATATAAATAGAATGAGCTACTTAACATCCAACACGTCATTCCAATCTGAACTCAAAACTAACATATAAAGTCTACCAAAATTCTGGGCTTTTTTCTTAGAGGAGGGGAGGTGGGGTTGTAATAATCAAAAAGAAAAACAGTGAGGCAGGGCTATTATAAAAAAAAAAAAATGTACATCACTTCCAAGCTCTTGCTGCTCCAACATCGGGTCCTTAGAGTACTCCTTACTTCTGGGACGGACTACAAAGCCCCAAATCCAATTAGGTGCAATGAAAGATCCAATAGGATCTAGGAAGATCAATTAAACTAGGCAGTGATTCATGTTTACTCCAAGTAGAAAAAGATTTACTCGAAGTTCTATAGCTTTGGTATCAACTATATTAATGATACTATCTACAACATTTCATTTAATTTTGTGACTATATTGAGAAAATCTCTACATTGTGCTTTATTTTCGAGATAAAGAATAGTTAATTAACTCCTAAAATCAGAAAAACACATGAATTTCATTTGATGCTGGGGGATGGCGGGGGGGTGTTACAAAAAAAAAAAAAGGGAAAATATATTGTCATCTATTTTCTCATATATTCAAAATACATTACATTACATGGTACAAGTTTCCAAATCCAAAAAGAACTTTAGGCTTTTGAATGCTATGACCAAAAGTCGTTTCAACAAAAATGGTGATCCCCAATCCCTAGGACTTTCAAAGTTAAACTGAGAGCAGTTTATCAAACTGATTTTGGGAATCACCTCAGAAATCCGAAAATGTCAGATACGACGTTTAGGCGTGGTGAGTCAAGTTAGAATAAAATGTTAGCCCCCCCCCCAAATCCTAGATATGCTACAAAGAGACCACAGACACAAAAAATCGAAATCAACCCATTAAAAGAAACAAGGGAAAACACAGACAATATTTATAAATATCTTGAGAACCAGATCAAATACTGGTAATTTAAATCGATCGATCCAGCATGTACAGTTTATAAGGATGGAGTAAAGCACACAACAAAATGCAGATAACACCTATTAAATAACCATAACCAGTTTTAGGTCAGGCAAAAATGGTCCTTAAGGGCTGGCCACACGTAGCTGATTTCGGGAACTGATTTCCAAATCAGCGCCGATTTTAAAAGAAATCGGCGTTGAATTGAGCTTGAAAATTTTTTTAGTTTTCGGCGCCGATTTACAAAATCAGCGCTGATTTTCATCATGATCATCACAAAAAAAAATGGGGATACAAATAAATAGTCAGCCAGAGGTATCTGTGGTGAAAGACCCCACTACTGAGCTGAGAACTAAACTGAAAACTAAGATGAGATCAATCAAGCAACTATTAATAAACTCCAGTTGATTATTTGTGTCCATGATTTTTTGTTTTGAAAATTTTGCGCAATAAATTTATCTTTCAACAAATTTTTCTTACCGCTTTCGTTTGTCCACTGATGCTGAAATCGGTTCCCGAAATCAGCTACGTGTGTCTAGCCCTTTAGAAAACAAATATATACCTGAGAAACCACCGGGAGCAGAAAGATCTCTAGTTGGAGATTGGTGTGGAGAATGGTCTCGACTATTGCAGGGTGTTACCGTTTCAGCAGGACTGGAAGAGTCAGACATGTGAGAACCCAAGCCCCATTCGTGCAGTGCTCGTGCAATTCCAACGTTTGTTGAGAATGTTTTACAGGAACCCCGACGAATGGACGACCGATCTACAAAATATATTGCTCCATTATGTTTCAAAAATGAAGGGCCACAAGTTATATTTGCTAGAAAATATTTGTCTGATTTGAAAAAGAAAAGGAAGATGATCAAGGAGGCACACTTGTGCCTCTATAAAGAGGCGACCCACCACAATGTTAAGCGGTTTCTGGTCCTAGCGGTTGCAGAGAGACAGCAGTACTCGTATTTTGTAGCCCAAGCTCAAATTAAGAAATGTGCACAATTTCGCTTCCCTCCGACTGTTTCTTCTTGAATAACAGTGGGCCAGAAGTTTCGACCCTCTGGCCACAGCTCCCCTTTATCATCGTCTGAGTGGTCTTAAATTTAGAATTTGGGTTTATCTAGGGTACAGAAGCTTATTCTCAAAATTTCAGCTCAATCCGATCACTCCTTCCCTGTTTTCCAAAAACAAAATATAGCCACTTAAAGTTCAATTTTTTTTTTTTTTCCACACCTACAGGCCACAGTTGGCAACTGATCCGGGTGAATGAGGACTCATTCGAAGCAGAATTTGACCTGTTAGGGCCTTTTGATATTTTCAGACCGAAAAAATTATCCTCCGAATTTACATTTACGAAAAACCTCGTTTTCCTATAAGAGCCTATGTTAATTTTTCCCACCACAGCCCACCTTTAACATTGTCTGATCGGACTGAAATTTAGAGGATAAGCTTTTCTGGGGCCTGGGAGCTTATCCTCGAAATTTCAGCTCAATCTGATTACTCCTTCCCTGTTTTCCAAAAACCAAATATCAAGTTTTGTGGGGATTTGCTTGCGTCAAAAATAGATTCCACTTACTAAAAAACATTTACAATTGTGTCTCTTTAGTACAGCGGTCGATACTCCTGACTGTCAGGCGGAAGACCCGGGTTCGATTCCCCGTCAGAGGAAATTTTTTATACACTGAATTTAAAGTTTAAAAAAGAAACTCAGTTTCTTTTTTAAACTATTTGAAAAAAATTACGTTTTCTAAAGAGTTAAAGAGGCTGAGTTACAATGTCGACCCTTAAAACGTACAGGGTTTAGGAGGCACAGTGGGGGGGCTGTTAAAGAGGCTGAGTCACAAGTTCGAACCTTAAAACGTACAGGGATTAGGAGGCACCCTGTACGACGTGATTTGAGTATTCAGGAATTAAACTCCTTAACACAAGATTTTTATTGCGGGGGGGATTTGGGGGCGGCACCCCCCCAACTTTAACTCCTGACACGATCAGCTAACAGTTAGTCAAGCAATAATAAGTAATAAACTGTACAAAACGTGCAGAAATTATTTTAAAAAAACTACGTTTTCTAAAGAGTTAAAGAGGCTGAGTTACAAGGTCGAACCTTAAAACGTACAGGGATTAGGAGGCACAGTTGGGGGGCTGCCGTCCCCCAAACCCCCCGCTTTTGCAGCCTTTAAATAAAAAAAAAAGAAAGTTTTTGAAACTGAAAGTAAGGAGCGACATTAAATCTTAAAACGAACAGAAATTATTCCGTATATGAAAGGGGCTGTGCCCTCCTCAACGCCTCGCTCTTTACGCTAAAGTTTGACTTTCTCAAAACTCTTTTTTTTAAACAATAAAAACTTTAGCATAAAGAGCGAGGCGTTCAGGAGGGCACAGCCCATTGCATACACGAACTAATTTATGTTCGTTTTAAGTTTTGATGTCGCTCCATACTTTTATTTTAAAAAACTTTTTTTTTTTTTTTTAATGCTGCAAATGTGGGAGGTTTGGGGAGCGGCAGCCCCCCAACTAGGCCTCCTAATCCCTGTACGTTTTAAGGTTCGACCTTGTAACTCAGCCTCTTTAACTCTTTAGAAAACGTAGTTTTTTTCAAATAATTTTTATACTAACATGGAAATTAAAAAAAAAGAGAAGTAAGAATCCTCATGGTAAAAAGCGTTATATATATATATATATATATATATATATATATATATATATATATATATATATATATATATATATATATATATATATATATATATATATATATATATATATATATATATATATATATTTCTTTTTTTACTTAAAGCGAGTAAAACATGCTGAATACAGACAAAAAGTTTATTTCAATTTTTCCGTAGCATATATAATAATTAAAATTACGTTTGTGCCGTTACCGTTTCAAAAAGAAGTCATACAGCTATTTTTCTTATTCACATTTCCAATCTTTTTTTTCAAAGACTTTTTTTTCTAATTCAATTTCTTCAAAGATCTCATGAAGTTCTATAAGTGGGCTAAATATCCGATGGAAATATAACTCGTCTTTGGTGACAAAATGGAACTTCACCGACATTAGGAGTCGCGTAGGTAAATCTTACAAGCCAAAAATCTTATAGTTAATATGAGATCTTTGGTGGGAGGTAAAACATTTTAACTTCTACACCACTGTTTCCCTAAGAAAACCCTCAGGGATCAAATCCATTTATAAAAAAAAAAAAAAAAAAAAAAAAAAAAAAAAAAAAATCAGCAAACCAAAAGCTAAACCTGAGAGGATAGCTTGCGGAAATAATGACAACAAAAATAGACAAATACTAATAATAAGAAAAAATGGTTAAATGCAACAAAGGGGAATTTTTTTTAACTATTTTAAACTATAAGAATAAAGGGGTTAAACACTGAAACTATGTACAGAATTAAACCTAACCGAAACACTACATTCTACATTCCATGAATTTGAAAATATAAGAATTTGTTCCTCCTTTTTTTCCCAGAAATCTAAACTATGCCAACAAACAAATCCCTACTAAGCTATTTTAAACACACTTATTCAGCACCTCCATACATAACTAAGATTTAAATCAAAATTCTCTAATTATTTGAATCAAAATTTATTACAAAGCGTCCTTTGGTGGTGCAGTGGCTTTTATCTCAGCTCGATAATATGGGATCTAGAGTTCCAACCCACCCCACTGGAAAGCCAATGCACCCTACTGCAGGGCCGATGCTGTTTAGCACCCCACTGCAGGGCCAACGCAAGGACCTTAGTAGTCAAGAAGCGTTGTTAATCAGACACAACACAATTAATTACAAAACTGTTTAAATTCAAATTATTTAATCCCTTTTTAGCTTATTTCAAAGCTGATCTCCTAACTGAAACCAGGTGGAGACTCAGTTTTATTGCTCGTCCGAGCATTGCGATCATGAATCCATAAACGTAGATTACAGAGATGGATCCATATTTTATTACACAGCGTATTTCAAAAATCCCTTACACAATCCGCTGTTAGAATTCAAATGATATCATGGATTTGTTTATATATGTATTATCATATAATAAAAAACAACATTTAAGGATTACAACCTTTGAAGCTATCATTAAATGAAGCCAGTATGTCTCTAGGCATTTTTAGAATTAGGCTCTTTAAAAACATAACCGATATTTTTATTTTCAAACGTCCAATTTTCTACTTACTGATAACAAATGTATTAAGCTTTAAAACACGGGAGTGTTTCCAACTTGTTTCGGTCAAGTTTTTTTTCTATCCCTTGAGCTGAAGCTACCTGGCTCAGACATTTAAATTAAATGTATTTCCAGTAAGAAGCTAGTATGTCTTGACTATTTAAATCAAAATAGTTAAGGGGAATTTTGGTGGAAATAGGGGGTTAAATGTTGTAGCTGTTCCTCCTTCCACACAGATGCATAGATTGGATTTCACAGCAATATAGCATGGGCGAAAAAAACAAACGTCCCCTTCTGTATTTTCCTTGCTTAATTCAAAATATAGGTCACTTTTTCTGAAAATGTGCTCTGTCTACATTTCTTTTAGGAACACACCATATTCTTGCGCAAAATACAAAAGAAAAGCCTTAACAACGTTTTTCAAATTTGAGGAAAAAAAATTAAATGTTTGTAAAAATAACACACACACAACCATTTCAAAATTTCTATTTTCAAAAACTATTTTTAAGTAAAGCTTTCTAATAAGTGGTTTTAAGTCTTTTAAAATCGGAGCCACGCATTCTTTTATGCGTTCAGAAGCAAAACCAATTAACGTCATGGAACAAACAACAGAGAAATTGGCACATGAGATACAGTGCTGTTTTTAATTAAGGTATACTGATAATTTAAAGGCCCATAAAGTTACCATGGTATTCACGTGATGGTAAAACAGCAAACCTTATTGATTATGTTATTGTGAACCGAAGACTGGCAGGATCAATAGAAGATACTAGGGTATACAGGAGTGCTGTTATTGATGCTAAAAGTAAAGATCACCATCTGGTAGTGTCTAGGGTTAATTTAAAGCTGAAATTTCGGAAGGGTAAGTACCTCCCGGGAAGTTATGATGTTGGTAGACTCCAGGATGAGAATTTGAGAGAGACTTTCCAGGAACAGTTGAATACTAAAATGGAGGGTTTTAAAATTTGAGAATGTGGAAGATGGATGGAATAATTTCAGGAAAACAATTTGTGAAGTTGCTGATGGTGTCTTAAGAAAGAAAATTAGGACCGCAGCTATGAATATTAGTGAAAAAGCTTTATGTTTAATAGAGAGGAGAAGGGGCTTGCACAAGAACCATCTGAGTGATAGATCACATGGAAACAAAAAGAATGTAGAGAAAGTTGAGAAAGCTTTAAAATATAAACTAAGGAGGTGTCGATCTGGAAGATGCAGCTAGGAGGCATAATAGTAAAATATCGTACTAGCATGTTAATAAATTGAGAGGGAGTAGTCAATCTGGACTTGTTCCAGTTAAAGATAGGAATGGGGCCACAATTAGTAATAAGGAAAGAGTTAAAGAGAGATGGGCAGAGCATTTTGAGAATATGCTAAACCGAGATAGAGTTGCAGGAAAAGATATAGGGGAAAATGACAAAGTTTGTGATACCTTAGATGTGAATTAAAATTTGTTTTGTGATGATGAATTAGCGACAGTACTAAAAGAATTAAACAATAATAAGGATCCAAGTGCTGATAGTGTGGTAAATGAGTTTTTTAAATATGGCGGTTCTGAAGTTAGAAACAAAATGCTGAAGATTATGAATGATTCTTGAAAAAGGGGAAGTAACTGGCAATTTTAGGAAAACCTTAATTAAACCACTGTATAAGAAAGGTGACAGAGTGATTGTGGTAATTATCGAGGCATTAGTCTGGTCTCTTTAGGTAGCAAATTAATTAGTAATATGATACTTTTTAGACTGAGAGATGCCGTAGACAAAGTTTTGAGAGAAGAACAGTGCGGTTTTAGAAAAGGTAGATGATGTGTTGACCAAATTTTTACTCTTTGGTTAATAATTCATAAATGCATGAGTTACGAAACAGCTTTGGTCCTCAGTTTTATAGATTATGAGCAAGCGTTCGATTCTGTTGACAGGAGAGCTTTAGCAAAGCTCTTATCCTTGTATGGTATACCAGACAAATATATTAAAGTGATTATTGCTAGTTACGAGAATAACACTGCTGCGGTTAAGGTAGTAAATGAGGTTAGCAACTGGTTTGGTATTAAATCAGGAGTTAAGCAGGGTTGTGTTCTATCTCTCTTTACATGGATCATTTTGATGCATTTTGTCTTAAGAAGCACAGGAAAGGCAATGGGAGACCACGAAATCAAATGTGGAGGAAAAAATATCCTGGAATTAGATTATGCTGATGATTTGAGCATCTTAGATGAAAGTGTGAGCAAAATGAACGAACTTTTAGAGGTTTTGCAAGTTCAGGGTGCTAGAATAGATTTGAAAATATATGTTAAGAAGACTAATTCACTAAGGCTAGGAATAAGTGAAGATGAAAAGGTGACGTTGGGTAATGAAAAGATTGATCAGGTGGACAGCTTCACTTACCTTGGTAGTATTATTAGTAAAGTCGGTGGGAGCAGTGAAGATGTTAAAGTAGAATAGCCAAGGGTCAGGGGTTTTTTTCACAGTAAAAAAAGTTTGGAAGAATAGGAAGATAAGTCTGCGAACCAAGATTAGAATATTAGAAGCAACAGTGATGACGGTGGTCAAATACGGCTCTGAAGCTTGGGCGCTCCGAAGGGCGGATGAAGATTTGCTAGATGTTTTCCAGAGAAATTGCCTACGGATTGTTCTGGGTACGCGGCTAGCTGACCGAAATTCAAACAGTAGGCTGTTCAAAAAGTGTGGTTCAATCCCGCTTTTTAGGGGTATAATGAGAGAAAGGTTGAGATGGCTAGGGCACTTTCTGCGGATGAAGGATGACAGATTGCCAAAGATTGTCCATTTCGGCTAACCGTCTAGGACTAAACAGAAAACAAGTCGTCCACGGTTGAGTTGGGAGGATGTCATAATGAAAAATTTTAAGGAAATGGGAACTTCCTGGGAAGGTGTTAAGAGGGAGGCTTTGAATAGATTAGGATGGAGGAGGAGCGTGCGTAGATGTATTGGCCTCAGGCGGCTTGGTGCTGTGTTGAGTTGTTAGCAGTAGTAATTAAAAGAAATATTCAGAATTTTCTTTCTAATTGAAGCAAGAAAAATGTCCTTGTAAATCTTAGTATAGAGGTAGTCAAATTAGCTTAGAAAATTCTTATATTCAGAGGCCAAACTAATGAGGTATTACAAAGCGGTTTAACGAAATTCTCTGACAAATGTAAAATTTTCAAACAATTCCCTTCATGCACGAATCTCAGTAGAGAAGAAAAAGTAGATTCCATCAATTTGGCTTCTTAATGGCTAAAAAAATAAAACAAAAAAATGCTTACCTTCAAGGGGTGCTTCACCAACTGCCATTTGTGCACCGCCAAGACAAGGGGTGGTTAATGTATCCCCGTCTGGGTGTTTGACGACTGAATTGATAAATGTGTAGATGGGTCCAGACGACTCGAATGATTTCCCTGGATGCAACACCTATAAAAAAAAACATAATTAAAGTAAAATAAAAGTATTTTTATGCAAAGTCCTTTGCAAAAAACAAACTAGACAGTACTTTCGACAAAATTTGCATACCCTAAAAACTTATTTTTGACCAAATTTTCCATTCCAATCATTTGAAAATCATATTAAAGACAGACATTTTCGGATTATTCCTTATTGAAAAAAAAGTGACTGATACAGAAAAAAATGGTTTTGAATCATAGATAATCTGTGAAAATTAAGAACAAACAAACTTAGAAAACCACAATAATGATGGTTGATATTTATACAAAGCAATAAAGTAGAGTACACCTAGATTATCAGATAAGTATTATTCTTAGTTAGTTTGTTATAGATGATTTTACAAATAATATTAACAACTTGTTCCTTCTCGGAAAAATTTTAAAGTTATTTTGAAAAAGACTGTGCCTGGTAAAGTGATCTAGGAGAGGAAGTGTTCCTGGGAAACTTTGCCATTAGCAGCGGCGAAAAATATGAAAAGTCCAAAATAAACCGATCAAGGCTGAACTTTTAAATATGGTTTAAATCAGTATCAGTTACGGAACCCAGGGTTCGATCCCCTCTGCAGCAAGGTTCGGCGACAAGCTTACTACTTGTCCCTTTAAAAAGAACCAGCAACTAAAACGTCGATTGGACGCTCTATGCGCCAACAATGGCTCCGAAAGATTCAAGATTCATTTAATTTTTATTGTTTTTCAAACCAGTATCATGACCAGACTTTATTTTCTAAAAAATGAGCTGGTGAGAATCCCCAAAAACCTATTAATGAAACTATTCCTTAATTTGAAAATACACCTAAGTTCATATTCACTGGAAATAGACTTTGGAATGACCCTTTGTATAACAGTAAAATATAACGAGACAAAAGCTCTTAAAACGTCTTGTTTCAGATCAAAGTGTTTTAAATAAAGAAAAATATGGACGAGGGAGAGAGAGTAAGCACAAAAGCATGGAACTGAAAACGAACAGCAGATATTAACAGTAAAACAAGCACCAAAACCAAGATTCTTAAACTGAAATTCAAACAAAAGAAAGTGATTATTTTGTGCTTCAAAAGTAAAAATGAAAATAGCATTTTTAAAACCAAATTGACTTGTATAAAAGAAGTGGCAAATACATATTTCCACTTATTTACTAAGGATATTTTCAGTTCAAGCTCAAGAATTACTAATTCAAAGAAATTGGGACTAATTTCAATAGATTTTTTTCTGAATTGATTTCTAGTAACAATTTTGCGCAAGTTTGCTGCGTAAAGGAACAGTCTTACGACTTGTCAGACTCTACATTTTATAACAGGCTTTGATGACTTTACTTTTTTTGTTCAAATTTTAGGTTCAAGTCTCTCCAAGAATAATTTCGTCTAATAACTGGCCTTGAGTATTCGGTAAGGAAATGATGTTTTTATAAAGTTTTTAACTCATTGAGCTTGCTGAAAGTTTTTTTTTAATTTAATTTTTTTTTTTTTTTTTTTACAAAGAATAACATGCATGTACACAAGCAACTAACAAAAGGGAACCAGCGTTTCAGACGGGGCCACAGACAAAAAAAAGGAAAAAAAGAAGAAAAGGCCAGTTAAACGAGCAAGGAGGAAATTATGAAGATAATCTTAAAAACGAACAGATTTCCCCAGAGGGGAAAACCCAGCTCATCCTTCATACCCTTGCGTACTCGCCTGCGAAGTTTTTTTTGTATTATTATTGAAAAGTGAAACAAAATAATGACGTTGAGAAACATCTGACCCCTGAGCATTAGAAACCTCTTTAATAATCGGTATTTTCAAATTTTAGCCACTCTTGCCATGTAAGCAGAATCATAATGCAGCTGTACTAAGAAGAAGAAGAAGAAAAGAAGATATAGCCCTAGTCGATCTAAAATTAAGAACTTGCCTCGTCTTCTTCAATATCTGAAAGAGTGTATTCGTCATACGTAAAAATATTATCTAACACCGGATTTGAGCATTTCGTAGTCACGCCTTCTTGTTCCTCCAAAATACTCCCAATATGAGGCTGGGCCAACCGAGACCAATGGCCTAGTGTTACAGAGCCTTCCATTGGCTTAACGATCTGAAACGGCTAATGGATGATACTAGGGTTGTAATAAAGGGCAGCTAAAAGGTTAATCGTTAAATGAATAGACTTTTCCACAAGTTATCACTTGGAGCTGTGGAAACACGAAAGGCGTTATGTGACGTATCAGTCAATAATGACTTATACATTGATTCTAGTAAAATCAGGCACGCCTGCTCGATTGGTTTAATCAGAATGCACGTACCCCTTTTCGTTCTCGATACATTCTTAATTTTATAATAAACTCAAAACGTGTTATAACCAAATTTCGACCCGTTTTGCAGACCGACAAGCGTTAAGTGCACGACTCTTCCACAACCATTAAAACTGTCACATAAGTTCCACCATGAGATGGCCAGAACGGCACGATTGGTGCTCGGGAGAGATATGGAGGTATATTTCCCAAAATAGTTTTTTGCTTCTCCTGAACATTTTGGAAAATATCACTTAACCCCTTTTGTATTTCCACAACCGCTTACAATGGAACCAAAAGAGCTATGAAGGAAGAGCCGCATAATGTTTTCTTTCCTTTCTCTTTAACGAAGCGGATTAAATTGTTTCAGTAATGCCGAAAGTTTTTAGCAAAAAGGTTTTGAAATAACTATAAAAAGAAAACTATTGCTAAGTTTAAAGGCTGAATTTATGTATCGTATCATCGTCTTCTTTCTAGAAAAAAGGCGGAATTAAAGGTTTTTAGAAATATCTACAGATATTATATGAGCATGTTCAACTTGACCCCCTAGTTGTGAGAAATAACCGGAGTAGACTGCCCCAAAACTAATATTTAAAATTTGTTATAATTTTTGTTAAGCCTAGTGATTGTATAATGAGAAATATTCGCTCTGTAAATGGCTTCAGGCTCCCCTTGTATAACGTTACACGATTGTTTGCGGAGTTGAGGGTTACCGAAATAACCAATTATATAGCTAGATTTTTAGAAAAAAATTTCTATATATTGAAAAGATTTTAAAAGAATGTATTATTCAGGCTCACTTTTAAACGGAAAAAAAAACGAATCGAAAAAAGAGAACTCCGAACGAAGAAGGGAAGAAAACTTTCATTTGCAGGATCAACTTAAAGTGATTGAAGAACAAGTGAAAAACTTGAACTATTTGATTTGTCCTTTTTAGGATAATAAATCAGGAACAGAGGTTGACCCTCAGGAAGAGGTCAGCTTGCTAGGGTAAATAATCACTTCTCGGGCAATACTTTGTCTAATATGTAATCAAGCTCATATAGCAAATTATAGAAAAGGAATAGGAAATGATTTACGCATCCCTTAAAATACCAACTAAAACGGCACAACTTTTACCTCCTAGCATTTTTAGCAAATGAACCCACTGTTTAATTTAATACTTGACAAATAGTTTAGGAACCACTGCAGACTAAGTATCCGTGAGTCGTACCATTGTACGTACCAGACAGTCGTACACATACAGCCATGTTATTTTCACCAATGTTGTAAAATCAACTATAACAGTAGTCCGAAGTGATTAAAATTGCTTCTAAAGTACAATTTCGTCTGGATGTTATTAAATAAATAATTATTTAACCGATTATAAACCAATTATGCGTTTATAATTAATTTAGTTGTTATTTTTTCTGGACAGATTTAATAATAACCACAAAAGTTAAATTCCTCCCACCCTGTAGAACCAACTTCTGGATGAACCCTGTATTAGAGATGAGTCATTTACCACGGTTTTCATGTGCACATCTTGAACATCAAAAACCTTTTTTTGTGTTTTTGAGCAGAAAAGATTAATTTTTTTCACTTTTACTGCAGTATTTATTTTACTGCACTATAACTGCACTATTTTACTGCACTATAATAAATAATACATACAAGGGAAAAAAACTGAATATGTTTATAAATAATCTATGTCAACTAACAGATAAAAAAGATAAATAAAAAAATAAAACTAGACTACCCGAAACGAGTCTGACTCGAAAGACATTTTTTTAATTTTAAGAAAAAAAGAACAAGAACACACAAAAAGCAATCCAAGGATAGTTCTTTTTAACAAGGTCCAGCAGTTTCTTTATTTGGTTGCAACATTGTTCACGCGTAAAAAAAAGATTTTACACGGACTATACGCATGTGAAGAGATTTATTGGAGCTGGGGGGGGGGGGGTTGTTCCATAAAAAACAAAAACAAGCAATTTATATCAGAATCATAGGAAATAACGGGGTTAAAAATCATGGAACTTCCAGGAACTCAAAGCGCCCTTCCCTGGATACGAATCTGACCGGAAATTTTTCTGCTTGATTTTGCCAAAATTGGTTGAGGCTACCCTTGCTTCACACTGCTCCGCTTTCACACCGTTTTTGGGTGATCCATTAAATTTTATCCAGTTTTTACTGCAACTTTATCCGTCATAATAGTTTCAACTGAGCCGTTCAGAAACGCATCCGTTATTTTGAACTGAACTTTGAACTTGTTGATTCATACAATGGAAATAACTATGGAACTAACCATATTTGGCAAAAATCGTCCATTAATAAGTGACAAAGATATGATGACCATTCAAAGAAGAAGTTAATCCTCAAGGCCTAGGAAGAAATCCCCAGGGAAATGAACACAGAATGTAAGAATTATGTGACTAATAAGGCATAGTTAGCCTGACCTAATACAAGCTATCCTTTTGAATATTATTCTTGGATTCTAGCATTTGATTTAGCCTGTTATTATTTCTATGCTATTTAAACATATCACTACAAGTTTCCGCGCTTCAACAGCTACAATGAACCGTTTCCATGTGAACACTTCTGCAATTTTCTTGCATCCGTTTTGCACGAGCCATTTTGCGTTAAAAAAAAGCATTAGTGTAAACCAAGGGTGTGTTTGTTATGGCTAATAGAAATGCAAAGGAAGCACTTGTCGTGGCTAATTCAAACAGTAAATATGAATCCAAAACATTTGTCAGTTATTCCTTGAATTATTACTTTTGAAGACGTCTATTGTGTGCTACAAGCCCAATATGATCCATTGCGCTATTTTCAACTAATATTATACGCTGTTATTATCACCTTGCTTTCCCACGAAACACTAAATGGTGATGATAGCTTCTAAAATAGGATTTGTTCCAATTCAAAATCTTGTTGTTTGCCTATGGCTAGGTCATATCTTTATATTTAACCATAACAAGAGTATCCCGCAAGCAAATTACAATGAGGGACGCATACATATACGGAACAATCCCAAGTTTGACACAGTGCATAGTTGCCAGCAAACAGCCAAAAACAAATTGGCCCAAACGACAAGTACTGACAAAGCTATTGTTCTTCCTTCTCAAAATAGATTACATTGATTCTTTTGTACAATATATTGTACAATGAAAGCTATTGTACAATAAGACAACAACTTCGTTTGGATGTGAATAGCTTCAGGTCTTCGAGGTCAACTATGACAGAGCTGAAGTTTACAAATATAGCAAATTATTAAATAGATAATTCGAAGGACTTTGTCCTAAAGTCCAATGCACATGCACACTCAGCTAGACATCAATGTCTAGGTGTAATCATTTTCAGCCAATCACAACTTGTTTCCCCTTTTATAGAGAGCCCTGATTGGTCCATAGCGATGATGGCTAGAAATTGATGTCCAGCTAAGAACACATGTGAACTAAGCTTAAGGAGTACGGCAAAGGCTATGGAAGAACATGGTATTAAACAGGCAGATAAAACTTTCATAGATTTACATTACGCGTATGATTTGAATGTTTACAAATTTAGCAAACGGAATGAATTTTTGGTGGTTTTGGAAGTTCAGACTGCGAGATTAATTCGTTTGAGCAAGGAATAAGGTTGAGTATTATGAGTGATGATGAATGGATTTGTTATTATTATTTTTTTTTTATATATTTTATTTATCTGTTATTATTTTTAATTCAATTATTTATTTATTTATCTATATTTTTTTCTTCATATATATAGATTATAGTTTGTCTATTTTTGGTTTATTTATAATAGTTTTAATTAAATAGTTGAGGTATATGTAAATAGTTGAATTAATAGGCAAGTAGTTACGTGGACTTTCGCGCGATCGCAAACCTTCATAGGTTTTCTCCAGCGCGCAATTCGTTCTTTAATCTATTTATTTGTTTGTGAATGTGGATTAATAAACTTATGAACTTTTGAAAAAAAAAGAATAAAAATGAGGATGAGGAGGCAAGGTTAGCTTACGAGAAAATTAAACGAGTGGACAGATTCCCTTCCCTAGGTAGTATTATTGGTAAAGATGGTAAAAATGAAAGGAAATGTAAAAATTATTTATGCACTTAAAATTATTTGAAAGAATAGGAAGGTAAGTCTTAAAACAAATATTAGGATATTAGAAAACACAGTAATGACAGCGCCCAATGCGGCTCTGAAACATGGCCATTAAAAAGGTTGAGAAAGATATGCTAGATGTTTTCCAGGGGAGTTATCGAAGAGTAGTTTTAGCTACTCTCTTGAATGACCCTATATAAAACAATAAGATGCATGTAAAATACAGTTTTATCCCATTTTCTAGGTGTAGAAACAAAAATAAAGTTAAGACAATTGCGCCACTGTGAAGTTGTGTAAGGAGTAAGGAGGAAGAGGAGGGTGCACAATTGGGCTGGCGTCAGGCAGCTTGGTGGTGGGATGAGTTAACAATAGTAGCAGTAGCAGTAGTATTTACGATAGGAAAACTCTTCAAATATAAGTGTCAACTGCAGCAATTCAAAGATATACTGCCAAAAAGCAAGGACGCGCAAAACATGCATGGGGGGATAAGTTATTGTCCTTTTTGAAAAAAGTAACAACACACATTTTTGTTCGTTAACTTTTTTTTGGCTACACGAATTTAATAAAAAGTAAGTGTAAATAAAGTTCTTCTTCTTCCATTTTGAATCTTTATTCAACTAAATTGCGAGGGAGACAACTGAAGCCTACACACAAACCCAATATGAATCATAAGTATTATACCTTTAATTTTTCAGGTACTCCCCAAGAAGAGTCACTTAGGATTGAACTACTACAGCCTGTCGACATAATAGTATCAGGAGTTCGCCATCTACAGCTGGTATCTGTTGCAGTTGTTAAGGAGAGAGATCTAGGCGGGGTAAAGGCTGACGGAGTAGTTGTGATTTGATCCAGCCTTCTTAGGGCCACAGTGAGATCAAATGAGCCAGGAGTGCCAGGTATACCTGGACGGGAAGTACTCCTAGAAATCAGCAGTTTTATGAGACTTACAATTACTATGAATAAACTTGTGATTTTTCCAGATATTGGTCAAAGCCCCCTTTTGAGAACTTTGGAAAAAAAGCAACAAAAGAAAATTTTAGAAATTTCGGCTCACAAGTTCTGTAGGCCTCCCTTCTGGAGATATCTTTTAATACTTCCTAAAAAGTTTAAAAAACACATATAAATTCCAGGAGCGCAAGTGAGCCATTCAGAAGCCAATCTGATAAGTCACTTTTAGTTTTTTTTAGTTTTTAGTTGTTTTGGCGTCAAAGTAGTTGATTGAGTCTTAACTTTATACAGTCACAAGGATATTCTCAAAATATAAGGATTAATATCAAAGAAGTTTATCATCAAACACTAAATAATTTTCATTGGGCCAATTTCAGAGAAATACATCCTAAAATAAACTTAAGAAGATTGTCCATACTCATAAATCATGTAAACAACATAACTCATAAACCACACAGGAAATTATGGAGATTTCTTTAATCTGATGATTGACAGAATAGAATCTAAAGGTAAATATGTTCTAAGATTACTGGAGGTTTTCTCTGGCTAGTTAGGGTTCACTTCAAAAGGATAGTATTTTATTGCTGCCTTTTTTGTTAGCACTGATGACGGCTTGGTAGAGGTCCTTGCCGAAATATCTGCTTTGTCCTTGCGCTTCGCTTTTTCTCCCAACTCGAAAATCACACTCGTATCTTAGTTTCTAAATTATTTTTATATTTTTTTTCATTTTTATCATAATCAAAAGAAGTAATGGGTAAAAATTTTGAATCTTCTCCGCTTTTTGATTTAAAGCACTAATCCAAAAGCGACGATGCCATTTAGAGGAAAATCAGTAAAATCCAGATTTTTACAGACAGTATAAGAACTTAACTACGCCAGGGTGGCAAGGATCACTGAAACTGGGGTAGCTAGTGGAAACTAGGGAAGAGCGCCCTTTCCCCCTACCCCCCCCCCCAAACACAAAAATTAATTGCCTATCTAAAGAATTCTTTAAGCGAGTGTGAAGCTTTTTACTCTTTCGAAGACGATAAATCTACCCCACCCCTTTAACTGGCAGGGTAGCTTCAACCAACTCACCTGAAAATAGCAATTTTTAGGATGTAATCTTCTGCATTTACCAAATGCTAACTTCGTCAAGTGATGAATGAAACGGTTTAAATAGACCGAAGGATAAAAACCATAAATATTCACTAAAAATCAAGTCAGCGTAACTACATGACACGAGGAAACCTTTAAACTAACATGCCAAATATCCTTTTGGGATTAAAAAATATGATTGTTCTTTTTCTAGAGGTGAACTTATAAATCGGCTTAATTACTTCATAATCGAGCATCTGTTCCCAGGATACTGTAGATAAGTTGTTTTGATCACCTGGCAACACATTTTGATTGATGTCCTCGCTGCTTCACCAAGAACAGATTGTAGGTCTCATAGAGGCCTATAGTGCAAAAATATTTAGTTGGATCGAAGAAAAAACAATTTAGGGCCCCTACTCCTTACCCTCTCCAACAAAAAAATTTGAATTGCCCTTGCCCTTGCCCTGTCCTTCTCCTTTCTTAACCGAGCAATACCTTTAAGTTCTAACCTTGAACCCGTTCTCAAGATATAATAATCACACAGCAGTTTTCGATTTACCTCTGCCTCGTCCCCTACGTCAAAATTTTAAGTTCTCCTAACCCCGCCCCTAAGACTTAAAAAATTTAAACTTGGTCCCCATATCTGTTCGCAAAATATTTCAGATAATTTGAAAACACTGGTGCACATAGCACCTTTCGATTGAACTTGGTACACGTTCCATCTCCAGGACATATTTTTGGAAGGTTTGTGAGCCTTGGTCTAGCGAACAACACCTAAGAGCTCCAAGCCGATCGGAAAACCAATACCAAACATCGCCAACTTTTCTATTATAACGTATCTGTGAACAGTTGGTAATTTAAACAACTTAGGACCATTGTCCTATGACCGTGGGGTTTATTTCGGCCCTGGAGGTTTAGACCTTCGAGGTTTTTGAGCAAAATAACTGTCAAAATTCAAAAGTCAGGTGGGTTACGGCGAGTATGCAGAAAAGACCACGGGAGGTAGGTAGGCTGGTTGCCCTCAAATTCCTTTCAGTCCTTAACAAAGGGTACTAGAACTTTCAATTCAAGTCAAATGAGCCCCCTCCTATGTTTCTACGAAGACCCCTTTCAAAACGAAGTACCCAGAGAATTTTTTCTGCCTTTTTCTGTCCCTTTACTGGGTCCTGTTTCGTTGGAAAGCTTTTTTTCAATTTTTTTTCCTTCTGCAGTGGGGTTTTCTTACTACGAGGACTTGAATATATAAGTTTTGGACCAATCGAAACAAAAGTTTCTGTTTTTTTGTTTTGCCTTTTTTTGCCCCGTGACCTTGGATTTTTTTTTGTACTTATAAAAAGGGACTTTTTTGTATATGGTCAGTTACCACCGAGAAGGCAGGATTTCCAAAAACAATATACCTTAAAAGTAGTTTTGTAACTGGTAAAATTGGTCACGGTAAAATTCGGTATTTTACGTATTTTACCGTAATTTTACGGCCCCCATAAAATTGGTATTTTACCCCTTTTATGTAATTTATGTATTTGACGTAATTTATGTATTTTACGGGTATTTTACATATTTTATGACGCCTTGCAATTTTCACAGCACAAAAGCGCGAAGAGGCTGGCAGAAAAAAGATTGAATGTGATTTTGCTGACTTAGGTCTCTTGTTATCAGGGCGATAAAGTGTATTATAGTATAGGTAATTATAATTTTAAAATGGTGAAATATTAGCTGAAATAAATTACATTAGTTCTATGAACTGTTAAAGACAGAAAAGGCTAGAAGCAGGATTGACATATGACAAACAAGAAAAAAATGATAAAACCAAATAGCCGAGAAAATGAGGGTAATGTCAGTCAGCGGACAAAAAAAGAATCTAAAATGATAGAGGCAGATATATCGTCAGGGACTATTGCGCCAGCTGTCTTACAGTGTTCAAAAAAAGAAGGAAAACTAATCTTTTGAATTAACTATAATTAAGCTGAAGAAAGACTTAATCAAACAAACCAAAAAACCAAGCCAGAATAAATGAAAAACTATTCATCAATTAGATTGGGCAAGAATCCTCTGCTTAGTGATTGACTTAGCTTGTGGGAAGCCATTTGCTTCAAATATTAAAGTTGTTCAAATCAAATATTAAAGGGGGGGAGAGTAACTGCCCTTTCCATACCCAAGTTTGCCCCCCCAGACCTAGTTTTGCCCCCCCCCGACCTAAGTTTGCCCCCCCAGCTGAAATTTAGTTTCCGGAAAAACATTGTCAAAATTAAGATAAGCCTGCATAATTCTCTGGAAGTATCCAGAGAAACAGGTCAGTCTTCTTTTCTTTACAGGTCCGTTTCTTTGCCTTTATGGTAATATATGACCCATTTTTCAGTTTTCACTGTCATTATCCCTTGATTTGGGAAAATTGGCTGCAACTTTGATGTGAAAATTCCGCTCTTATGATCGAGTGCTTAGTTAATTAAAGTCATCAAAGTTTTACAAACCTCTTTTTTAATTGTATTCGGTACTTTTATAAGTAAATGAAAAATAACATGTATATGATATGAGGAGTGTGGCTGAATACGGCCATTTAAATATGCAAGGCTGTTAGTGTAATATTTCCTAGGTTTAAATGAAGAAAAAATGAATAATATGATTTTACTCGCCAAATAATAGTAGATTTGATTTTTTTTTAATATTTTTTTTTTTTTCAAAATGGATGTTCGAAATCAGGCAAAGTTCAATTGCTGAGGTATTACCCTAGGCACAAGATTACTAAAGGGATAAATTAGAAAGTTAGTTAAATTAATGAAACTCTAGATGGAGGGACATTACCTTTTTTAAGCCTAGAAAAATCAGAATCATGAAACAATTTCATGAAAAGCTGTAAGTGATGCTTAAAAAGAAATGCTCAACTGGTCTTGTAGCTACAGGGCAACTCTAAAACACCAATTTTACCCTGTGTTTCCTAGGGAGTACCTTATTTTACATTATTTAACCAATTTTACCTTACTTTACCAATTTTACCAATTTCACTTACCGAGTTTTTATTTTACGGTAATTTTACAACACTACTTTAAGCAATCAGAAAACTTGTGTAAAATGGTTGAAAAACTTATAAGGTAGAAACAGCGATAATTTGTCGCAAGACCCAAAAATAGGACTGAGAATTCCGAGAATGGAATATTATGGGAACGGATCATTACCCGTTTTAATAGCTCTACGTGACCGTCTGTGTACATATTGTAAGGTTTTGAATTTTTCTTACAATGTGGGAATCCAAAATCCAGGTCCCTTCATCAAAAAAAGGTGGTTGATTTTGCAATACAAACTAGAATCTAATTGTCGGTTTGCGAATCGAAACCAAAATCCATGATCAGATTGTGAATAAGAAATTGAATCTGATTATCGGATTCTCAAATTGAGAATTTCAGTTTGTCTATCGAAACGGCCTTTAGATGTCAAATACATATGATCAAAATATATATGATTGACTTCAACTGCATTAAGTCATAGATAATTGGTTATAAGGTACATAACGGCTGTATTAGCTATATAAGATACATCATATCCTCGAGAAAAATAGGCACGGAGATTTCTTAAAATGAATGAATTTAGTGTCTTGTGTGAGTGTGGGGGGAGGGGGAGGTCAGGCGAACATTGAATTTTGACTCGGGGATAGAGGCAGAGTTAAAACACCTAAAGATAAGGTCTCCAACCTGTTTGAAATTCTTGGCTGTGGGAGCCCCTGTTGGACTAGAACCTATTCCCGGCGAAACAGTGATGCAGACCATCAGAAATCAAATGTATTCATTCCATCAAAATAACGTGTTTGCATTTCCTCAGGATCTGCCAAAGGGATCGAGTTGGAATTTTCAAGAGGTGGTAATTTTAAATGGACTTTGAATTTTGACTTGGATGAGGGGCAGAAGAAAATAGAAAGAAACTTATATATCAAAATGGTATACCAAAATGGTATTTCTGTAACATCCTGGGGACGATAGATGATAATCAAATTGAAATTTTTCGGGTATCGGGGGGAGGGGATAAAGGGGACTTCATACTTTGTATTTGGAAGGAAGGGGATGTGGTGTCAGAACATGCGTGGTTCTGATCTCATGTTTCACCTGTCCAATCAACTTAAAAATGACATTCATCAATTTCTTGGTTAGGTGGCTTCTATGCAGAAAGCAAAGTTGGAACTTATTTTGGCTGCATCGGTTTTTCATACTCGAAAATGGGCCCAATTTTTCTGTCTCCCATAGGTTTGTAACTTATAGGGCACGTAGACCTTAATGAAAAAAAAACATTTGGAGGGTTGTTTGTATCTATACAGAACCAACAGGTTTTGTTTTCTCGAATAGGCTTAGCCTTACAGGGCATGTACACAGAGACATGGAAGGTCTCAATGAAGACAAAACGTATGCAAGCGAACTGTTGCGTTGATTTTTTAACATCCAAAATAGACCCAAATGTGTTTTGCCTCTGATCGGCAAGCTACTTACTCTGAATGTATGCTGGGCCAAATAATCATAAGAGGAAAAGAATGCTTCGAAAAATGTAGATTGTATTGATTCTTCAAAATGCACTAAACACTGTTCTTCTCTGATTGTAGTAAAATTTTCAGGGTAAGTAGAATGGAACAAAGGGACCTAAACAAGGCCAATACATTTTGGGAAAAATGTGGTTACATCAATACTTAGGGCGAATCAGAGAAGAGCAAATGACACTCTGGCCTTTAAAAGGCTCAGGAGCGTTAGCCTTGCTCCTGGTTGTGGTAATTTCCCTTCGTTTTAAGCTTGATTTAGTTATTCATTTCAATTTTTGTTGGTTTTCATTTATTCATCTATAGCAGTATCTATTATGTTTATGTATAATACGATAACATTTCCATTTCTGTGTGTTTTGGATTTCATCTTTTCATTGAAACTAATTTCTGTTCGTTTAAAGTTTCAATTGTCATATGACTTTATTTCTACTCGTCTTGGGTTTTATTTTGGCTCTTCGCTTTTCTTTGAAAAGCCTCTTTATTGAAAAACGTTTCTTATTCAAATAAATACCAAAGAAATTGGCCTCATCAGTTTGTGGTATCTGTGTTTAGGCTATATTGACAACAAATTTTCATTTGGAATTAAATCCTTAGTTCCCACAATTTACGAGTGGCGAAAAACGCAATTCGAACTACGCGTTTAATTTTCGGGAAAGGGCAGAAAAATACATAGAAAATCACAGGCATGATGCGAAAAAATTGCAACCACCCTTACCTTATCTCACATAAGATGAGTTTTAACACATGAGTTTTGAGACTTAATCATAAGAATCAGACAAATTTTGGTCTATCTTCTGCTCTTGAACTTCTTAGCTGCGAAATAAGCAGCAATATCTTACAGAAATAATTAGTTTTTCAAGGCAGCTGACCTTTTAACAATTAGCTATTCAGTTTATTCCGGAGAATTTTCCCTCGTATGCGTTGGAATTTTCAACGGACGCAGACTTGTATTTTTCCACGAAAATGCTGGTAAAAAAAAAACGTCCTAAATCCACTACTTAAATGTGCATGAGATAATCTACGCACATGAACTATCACATTGCTTATGCTATAATGAAAAAGTGAAAGTCTAATTGTTTTTAACTTTCCGACTGTATACCTAAAATTAAATTAGAATATTTCAGGTTATCAGCAAATATGATGGCTAAAAAATTCGCAACCGGCAGGATTCGAACCTACGCGGGGAGACCCCATTGGATTTCAAGTCCAACGCCTTAACCACTCGGCCACGGTTGCTTAACTATACTTTTTATTGAAGATATTTAAGTTGATTTTTAGGTAGAACACAAAAATACAAAAAAAGTTTACACGCAATAAGAAAAAAAACGAATAATAAAAAAAAATCTACCAACGGAAAAATCAGACAAGATAATCATGAAGGGACAAGTGCGCATAAGCCTTTACTTTGGAGCTTTTCTTATGCCTATGACTTAGCACTTAACCAGCCTTCTATTGAAAATAAAGAGGGAGAGAAAAAGTGATTTTATTGTTTTAAACATCTACATTTTTTATCTTTGTTAAGGCCTAATTCCATAACTAGGTATATAGTAGAAGGGGTTAGGACAAGGCCGTAGCTAGGATTTTTGTTTGGGGGGGGGGGCGGTGGATACTAAAAACTTTAAAAAACACATCAAAATTTGTTTATATGTATTTGTTACGTTTTTACGTGTTATAAAAAAATTTCGGGGACCTCAATCCCCTTAAACTCCCCCCCCCCCATAGATACGGCTTATGGTTGAGGCGATTTTTTTTATTTAAAACGAGTTTTTACAAGAGGGAGAAAACCTTCTGTCCCTTAGATATACTACTCTGCATGACACTACCTGCCCAGAGTATATCAAAAGCAGAATTGCCAAGGGATTATTATAAATTCTTTTCTCGGCCGCAAGATTCAAAAGGAGACAAAGAATAAAGATAAAGCATGTTATTAACCTGGGAACCCTTATATTTACCCACAAAGCTATTGTGATAATTGCCTTAATTTTGAAGCTACTTACGGATAGTCTTCAATAATGGAAGTGTTTTCGTCCACGGGGTCGTTCGCATCCACTTCTTCCAATTTGATCTCGGGGGTAACTACCAGGGTGCTTAGTGAAGGAAAACCTGAAAATTATGATTCTTTATTGAATCCTTTAAGGAGTGGTGCTTTAACAATAAGTTACAGGTCAAGAGTACGGGGAACTTATAAGAGTGGGAACTGGCACTAGTGTTGGCAAAAATACAACGCCATCTAGCGTTTGGCGGCATTTGGAATGTTTTTCAAGTTTCGTAATCATTTTTCTGTCAGGACGTGAGATCAGGCACTTCTTACTAAACTAATTTTACCTACTACAAAAATCAAATTAATTATTATAATTTTTACAATCCAAAATGCCAGGTTTCGCCAAACGCCAGATGACCTTGAGAGTTTTTTTTTACCGGCACTTGCGCCAGTTTCCACTCTTGTAAATTACCCATACTCATTGGACTAAGATAGTCCAGAAGTTTTTTGATGGTCCAGATGAAGATCGCTCAGATCCATGAGTTCAAACGAACGTGGCTAGACCAGAGGTGGATGACATAATATGCCATCCAACCTCAGCTCTTTCGTCCTTCTTTTTTGCCCCTCCGCTCCTGTAATTAGTATAGATTCTGACCTTCTCGGGGGGTTCAGGTCAGTGGCGGATCCAGGGGGGCGAGGGGGCGCACGCCTCCTAACGCACCTCCTAAACCTCCTAACGCGAGTTTATCGGATCAACCTATTCTGCGCCCCCCTTAAAAAAACTCGGGATCCGCCCCTGGTTCACGTGCCCTTAAACCCCACTTTGGATCGGCGCCTGAAGCTAATGGTAGATATAACAACCTTTGTGGTAGAGTAACTTTTTTTCTTTTCTTTTTTTTTATCTAAAATTACAAGAACAAAAGCAAATATCCCGCTTAATATTCATTCTTGAAATTCCCCGCTTGATTTGACCTAGCGATATTGTATATCGCTTTTTTCTAGCGATATTCTTTATCAGCAACATGTTTGCATAAATATTGTTAATAAACAATTGCGCTCTGGCAAGCAAAAAAGGTTTTGTTCATCAACACTTCGGACTAAAACAACCCATAATTGAAATCACATCTTGGTCACATTAAGCGGAGATTTCAAGAATGAATATTATGCGGGATATTTGCTTTTGTTCTTACAATTTAAGATGAAAAAAAAAAAAAATGAGAAAACGTTACTCTGCCAAAAAGGCTGCTATATCTACCATTAGCTTCAGGGGCCGATCCAGAGTGGAGTTTTAAGGGCACGCGAACCCCCCAGAAGGTCAGAATCTATACTAATTACAGAAGTGGCGGGGCAAAGAAAAAAACAATGGAGGAGCCAAGTTTCATCGGTGCCCCACTCAAACATTAATTCTTTATCCGCCCCTGAATAGCTCGATCTCTTACCTAAAATAAGACATGAGAAGTTAATTTCT
The DNA here is from genome assembly GCF_049724085.1 of Artemia sp. Qi Xiang Cuo. Taxonomy (NCBI): domain Eukaryota; kingdom Metazoa; phylum Arthropoda; class Branchiopoda; order Anostraca; family Artemiidae; genus Artemia; species Artemia sp. Qi Xiang Cuo. The sequence goes on from NC_142805.1 coordinate 30,178,261, forward strand.
TTTGACTATCTACCCCTTTCCTTTGGAAAGGGCACTGACGAAACTGTATTGTGTAACTTTCAGAATTTGATAAGACAGTACAAAGCTATATAAACAGTAGCGATTTCAGACCTCATAATATGGAGGGGGGCAAGATATACCACAAGCTTCCTTTTATATAAACAAAGGAATTTAAAGCCATATGTCAGAAAAACTGGGGGGGGGGGGCTGCCAACCCCTCCTTCCAAGGCCTAGAGCCTAGAACACTAAAAAAAATACAAGACTAACCATGTGTCTAACAAAAGATACTAAAACAATGTTCAATTGGTTTTGAGAATATTTCTTCTTGTTCCCATCAATAATAAACATTTGTGTTCTCGCAAAAATTAACACTGATCCATAATCATTGATAAACAAATCTGTTCTGGCGATTGTTATCAGCAGTACGTTTGCCAGAAAAGGCCTTTTATATAACTAATGAACTTCTTGTGATAGAAAGTTAACTAATAAAGTACCCAAACTTTATGATTGTAAAATGTATACCAACTTCATGATTTTCACTATTTCCCCTTACTTTTCTATAGTTGTCTTACACTATGCTTATGTTTGGTATTTTTGACGAATCCCCATACTAGAACAGAAGAATTCCCTTGTACGTTCATAAAATTAGTTACTGAAAAAAAAACTTATTTTAAACCATTTGAAACGAAAAGGCTGTTTTCCTTGTGGCTAATGTGCACTATAAAAAGAGAGGTGGGCTTGCGCGACCACATTTTTTAATTCTCTGATTTTCATTTAAAAAAAGTAAAATAAGAGAGATAAGATATTATTAATATTAGTTGTTCATCAGATAGAACATCTGATGAGCCTTATTTAAACTTTATTTGAAAATACAAGTTTTAGCAACGAAAAGGGGTAAAGGCCAAAAAAGACAAAGAATAGAAAATACAGTAAATACTACTAATACTAACAGCTCACTGCAGCACGAAGCCACCCGAGGCCAACACAGCTAGGTACACTCATTCTCCATCCCGATCTACTCAAAGCCTCCCTCTTTGAACCCTCCCAAGAAGTTCCAACCCCAACCCCCCAAAATGTTTGTCCGACTCGTAAAAACGAAACAAAGATAAATATAAAACATTTTTGATGCATTTTTTGAATTTTTTTTGTACCCCCCCCCCCAAAAAAAAAAAATCCAGATACGGCCCTGCATACGCCATACTACATTTTGACATTCGACTTACCGGTCGCTAGGCGAGGACTAGATAGGACTGAGGATGATAAGCCTGAATTGAAAGGTGATCGAAGAGATGCTTCCTGGGCCCTGTTCACGCATCGAACTGTGTCAAAAAGACGCTGTAAATGCGGCCTAAAAAAAAGACAAAACCCATTGTAACAATAGGAAGAGAAAAAAGCCAGGGAGAATGGTTCTTAATTTGGTCTTTAACCAACTCTTAAGCCCCGTTCACACATGTGCTTAGCTGGACTTAAATTTCTAAATATCATCACGTTGGACCGATAATGTCCAAGAGGAAAAGAAAATATTTTGACATAATAATGCAAGTTGATGTTTTTATTCTTTTATCAAGGCTATACTAGCTTATTTCCTGGTTAGGGACAGAGGATTTATAAGATTATAAATTCGAGGGGGCTGAGGACAAAAAATTGATTAGGGCCACGCCCACCCCTCCAACCAATACTTACTGGTAACCAAATTGGGTCCCAAAGATGAGCACTTTGGACCAATGAAGTCCAAGAGGAAGAAGAAACATTTTGATATATACCAGCTGACGTTTCAAATCTTCTACCAAAACTTAAATAGCTCTATTTCTATGCTTACAAGATATGATTTAGTTTCAACACCAAAATATGATAGATGTCATCGGGGTCTGATTACACAGTTGGAAGAGATGAAGTAGAGGTAATCAGGTACACGGCATCCTCGCAAATTTTTTCAAAGGAGGAGAAGAAAAACGTATAACTGCAAAGGATTTAAAAGAAGGGGGCCTCAGAAGAGCCTTATATTTTCTAAATATTATAAAATTATATACTTTTTGTATATTTTTCGTTAATTGAGCGGGGATGGAGGGCTAAAACACCTCCCCTCTACATACAGCCACCTTTACTAAAACTAGTCTAGACCTCTTTACTTAGTATATTAGATTGCTAGTGTTAATTCTTGACTAACAAGCCATTATGTCAAATGATGATGTGAATTGGAGCCAAGCACACACAACATTGTTTCGGGAGGTGGAGGAGAAAAAACAACAACTTAAGAGCTAAAAATAGAAAAAAATCGATTTGGATTTTTTTTTTATCAAGTTGGCATCAAGCCACTGGGCCCATTGGAAACAAAACCAAGGCAGATAGTTTGAGCGAAAGGCAAAGCTGGCATAAGTCTTTTTCAGGATTGTATAAAAATTATGTCATTTCCACGTGTTGATAGATGGTCTATCATCCATCCATCCATCCTAGGGCAGAACTAATGTAGATAGCCATAGAACTAGGGAGAAGGCACAGGGTTTAAGGCCTCTCCTATGTACGTGCCTGATTAGGGTCAAAGGAATGATATTATATATAATTTTTTGGCCTATTGCTTTTTGGTACATATGAATGGTAGCAGAGGTAATCAAGACCCCTATCTGTGAAATTTTAATTAGCTAATACCAGGAAGTACTCAAAACTTAGAATTACGTGAGTCAAAGTCTGCACGTAATTCACTGCACGTAAAAGTCATTGTTCAAAATTTTGAGGGTCCTTTTCATGCAGTCAACCCTTTTTCTTGTAAATTTCAGGCAAGTTCAGACCAGTGTGGACAACTCCAGCGGTTTAACACTTGCACGTGGTTTAGTGATATTTTTTCTCAGCTACTTTTTATAATGGCCATTTTCGTTGATGTTTGTAAAAGAAACTATAGTCTTCTTGAAACTATAGTCTATTTATTTATCTCTAAAAGAAACTGAAAGAAGGTACATTTGAAATCCCTCCTAAAAAGAAAATTCGACTGTAAACTTACTGAAAAGCTAAAAATAAGATTGATAATTTTGTACAAAAAAAAGTCCAACGAAGAATCAATTTCAGCAGGTTAGGGTTTTGAGCTTTTTTTCTCCGTCCGCTAATTTTCCTACTTTTGACTGGTTGACAGCTTTCTAGCATTGGTTTCCTCGCAAGAGGTATCATCATCCAAAACGAAAGAACATATTTGATATTTTTTTCAAAAATAAGTTCGAGAGTGAGAACGATTCCTCTTCTAAATCCGATGGTTCACTTATAGAGGCAAATTCACCCCTGTTGTTGGGGAGATCAGCTTAGGAAGTGGAGGGGGGGGTGATGTTTCAATATTTATAGCTCAAGGACTGCCAAACATACATTTATGTACTTTAAACCAAAATGAAGGACCATATATCGCTGTCCTCGCCAGGATATCTCGGATGTGGAAAAATGTCAAATCTCCAGGAAAAGAAAAAAAGAAGATTTTTAGGAGCTTGCTAAATTAATTAATTAAATTAATCCTAATTTAAAAAATTAGGAGCTTGTTTCATGATTATGTCACATAGAGTCCAATAGAAAAGAGTATACGGTATGCAATAAAATTTTGTAAGCACTATTTTATTCATTTATTCTTTTTACTCACAAAAATCAAGAACCCCAATGTCGAGTAGAAAAGATAATTAATAAAGGACAGAAAAACTATAGAAATGACTGCACCAACCTTGGTTTTTTATCATTTCTTATAGAAATGATAAAAACATCACCTTGACCAACTTCAGAAAAAAAAAAGAAATCAAAAGTGGATAATACTTAGAAATAAACTTTAAACTTCTTTTTCACAGAACTTCATTGAGCTACATGTACAAGTATGCAAACAAGCAAGGGCGTACTGTAATATTTATTCTTACATCAAATATTTATGTAAACAGAATAAGGATGTTTCCTTTAGACAAAACTTTTCGAACTAGATTCCAAAAATTATTTTAACTTGCACTATCCGACGCGATGTGAAAAATTTCACATAGAAAGAACCTTCATTAAAATGTAACATAAACCCTGTCGTTTTAGGCTATTTGATATAAACCACTTTACACGGATTATGGCCCGATTTGTTTATTGATCCTTTGGATTTACATCAGATTACAATCCTGCCATTTTAGACTATTTGATCCTTACACGGATTATGGCCCTATTTGTTTATTGATCCTTTGGATTTACATCAGATTACAACCCTGTCGTTTTAGGGTTTTTGATCCTTACACGGATTAATGCCCTATTTGTTTATAGATCCATTGGAGTTATATCAGATTTTAATGTCAGTTTAATTCTGATTTAAACAAACCACACTAGTAAGGTTGTTTATAATACATTTTTTTCAAAAAGTGTTAAAAATTTTTGGTTACTATGGGCTGAACTTCGTTCTTTACTAGGCTGCAGCGACCGCTGCAGCCATGTTGTATTTATAACAAAAAAATTCCAGAAAATGTTGTAAATCCAATTTATTCTTCTATACCAGTGTGTAATGACGAGGAAAAATTATCTTCCTTTACAATAGATTATATACTTTCGGTTCTCATTTCTATCTTCGAACAAAAAATCTTCCCCCCAAAAAAGCATACGAACCTTGTTTCCCCTTTCCATCAAAATTCTGAAAATGTGAGTTACACTCTAAATTCTGTTATTTTTAGTGACCCAAAAACATCAAATATCTGGCAATACTGCTTATCCATTGAAAGTTATATAAAAAGCGTGTGCTGTGAAATAGCCACCTCCCCCAGGCAAAACGCAAAACATTTTTTACTGTTATCCCTGAGTGCATACTGAAGCAAAGGTTTGTTCTATGATTAATAAATGAAGTATGATTCGTTGATAAATATGTATTGAAGCTGTTCTAGACCATTTCTTTGCATATTTCAAAGACATTTCTTTGAACGCAGAACTGTGCTCTCGCTGTGGTTCCACGGAGTACTCTTCCACCAGGGATAATCCATGTGTTCGGAACATGTTTTGCATTACATGTAAAGTGTCTAATCACACCTGTTACAGAATAAAATGCCCTGGCAACGCTCAAACTGATAAACGGGCAGCTAAGTAGATAAATGGATATTCGTTTTCTATCTTGGAACATTAATGGTGGTCTTATAAAAAAAGACCTATTCTTGAAATTATACTTCATAATCACGATATTCTGAATAAAATTGACACATCTCAGTTCATTGAAAGTTCAGATAGTATCCTAAACAAGATCCGGGATCCATTTCATCTTCTACAAAAGTCTTCTAATAAAGACATTAATGAGGTTAGATTAACTCTTGATATCTATTCCACAGAAATCTGCCATACACTTTTGTGTGCTGAAAAAAGGGCAGTTCCTCTTAAAAAAATACGTGTTGGTACCCAAGTTCCCGGGTGGTCAGGAAATCTAGCGCTGTCTGAAGCTTGTGACCGTGCTAAATTTTGGTACAAGTTATGGAGAGATTGCCTATGCCCCCGTCAAGGAATAGTCAATGAACTGAGAAAATTGTAAAAAAAATGTTTTACTAAGGAACTTGCCCTTCATCGATCCAAAATACAGACACTTTATTCCAAGAAGGTCAGGAATTCACCTGATCTACTGTGGTAGCAATTACCTCGTACTATTTCCTCCAATTTGCCAGACCCGAATGGCATTCCTTTGTCCGAGGGGATATTCCATTTTTCAAATGAATTTTCCGAGCCTGATCCTGTCTTAGAGTTACAATTTTGTGACGAGCTCTGCAAATTCATTAATGAATCTGTTGACCTTGATTTTGTTGTTGCTTGTGGCGCTGTTATAAGAACCATATCCCAACTTAAAAAGAAAGTGTCTTGAGGGATAGATAAGGTAAGCACTCTACACATCAGTAATAGAAGTTACCTATTGGTGCGTCACCTCATCCTTCTCATGCAAATGATATTTGTTACAGGTATTGTTCCATCGTCGTTCTGCATTGGTGATCTGACTCCGATTCCCAAAAAAGGGAAATCTGAGCTGTAATGTTCCTCTTTCCGTCCCATCACCGTCTCTACTACGACATGCAAACTTTTCGAGCTTCTTTTTCTTGATGAGTTAAGACAGAAATGTTACGTTCCCCCATATCAGTTTGGTTTTCAGGCTAATCAGGCTGTTCTCATGCTCTTACAGCAGTTTTTACTGCCCTCGCCGACGCTGAATCTTCGAGAGAAAATATGATTGAAAGTATTTATCCTCGCCGAACATGACATTAAACGTGCGTTTGATCCCTTAATTAATTCGCTCATGCTTCTTCACATCGCAAGGCAAGGTGTAAATCCATCAGTTGTCCGTGTTCTCAGAGATTTATATAGGAATCTAAGCGTGCGTTTAAAACTCCCATCCCGTTTTCCCCTGCAGTTCGGCTCTTCATCAATCCCAATATAATTGCATTAATTCTCGTGTGAGGCCAAACTCTTCGAATCCCTCGAATATACTTGTGAATCCTCAGTACCCCATCCTCGTTAAGAAAGGGACTAGACAGGGAGCTATCACTTCCCCAACCCTGTTCAATAATAGTGTCCTGGAAGCTCAGGCAAAGTGTCTTTCTTCATGCATTCTTGGGAGAATCGATATGTCTCTTATTTGTTGTGCTGATGACATCCTGAATCTCAGCCGTACAATCCAGCGCATTGAGCAGAATTTCAAAATCCTCAAAGATGAATATTCAAAAATCGGTCTGTCTTTTAATCATGAGAAATCCAAAGTAATTCTTTTCAATTGGCAAAATCCCTCTACTTCTCTTATAAATATGAACGGTTCTCTTGTTAAACCCTCAGACCATATTAAATACCTGTGCCTCCCAATTGGCACATCTATAGGCCACACACGTCGTTTGCTGATTTCTCACGTTGAGCGTAAAATTAGCATTTCTTACGCTGTAATCGTAAAAAGCAAACTACGTTTCAACCGTTACATTCTAGCATCCATTTACAACGCCACAGCCCTTCCACATCCGCTTTACATTGCTTATTTCTGGAAATTCTTTACATCTACAGATAAAAAGCACCTACGATCAATCTTCTTCAGATTTGCTAAATATCTTCTACATTTGCTCTCTTGGACAAGAAACCGTAAAATTATTCATTTGTATAAGCTAGGTGACCCTAATATTAGCATTAATAAACCACTATCCCGTTTTCAAAGTAAGTTTAATCATCCATGGTCAACAATTTGTTCACAATAGTTTTTTTGTATTAATGTAATGCATGTAATGATTTTTTTTCTCTCTATTTTTTTTGTCATTTTAGGGGTTTTTCCGTATATGTATCTTTTTTTTTTAAATATTATTAACAATAATAATATTAGTATTAACAAATCTCTCACCCGTTTTAAAAGAAACTTTTATCATCCTTTCGTTAGCATCATTGTTCGTATTAATGTAATGAAGAGTTTTTTTTTTGTCATGTATTTGAATTTTCAATGTGTGTTTGTGTCCTTCTTTTTTTTTATTTTTGTTTTTTTTAGTGATTACTCCGTCTACAGTACCTTTTGTACCTTTTATGACGGGCAATAAATGAATAATAATAATAATAATATTCTAGGAAGACAGAAATATTATCCTAAACTAAACATCCTTTTAATTCTTGATATTAGTGATTTGGGGAAAAAATTCATCTTAATTTAGGAATGTGGCATTTGAAAATCTAACTAAGACTTTTTTTTTTTTAAACTTCTGATTGAAAATCAACATTGTCATTTATCAAAGGCCAAAAACAAGTTCATTTTACCCGTTTGTTAAGAGTGAGAAACCGAGATTTAGTATAAGCTATCAACTTCCTCTCATTGTGAATAACACAAGTTATTCCAATCAGTAGGTCAATCACCGTCGTTGTTAACGAGTATGACAAATGTAAAAAAGATATGAGCTTTTAGTAGCGGGCTATCCTAATACTTTATAAATTATTCTGTGATTCCAGCCCCTATCAGAGGTGATTCCGTCCCTATCAACTCTTCTTCTTCTTTCTCTCGAAGAAGTGTGTATTTTTTGTGTTTCTTTTTGTGATAACGAAGACACATCAAATTCCACCTCTATGTCTACCTTTATTAAAATTTCATGCCTTTTGTACAATCAAAACCTTAAAGTTCGGTATTTCTCATTTTAATTTCTTGCTATATACTTGTGTTTTTTTTTCTCTTGGTCTAGACAATCATCTTCAAATGACAGAAATTCGCAAAGTATAAATATTTCACAGCAGAATACATACCCTTTTCTAGACCGCGCAGAAATTCCGCTATCTACACTGCTTTCGGAGTCTAAACTCGAAAATGCCAACTCAGCAGCAAGGGAATCAGGTCCACACAATGTAGGTGGTAGTGGAGAGGCATTAAGTGAAGGCATGCCTATACCCCCAAGCCGCACTGTCGGAAGTGATTTTTTACCCTGACGTTTCAGGTGTTCTTGAAGTTCTCGAAGAAGGTCAAGGATCTCTGCGTATCTTTCTAAAGAAGAAAAAGGAAGAAAAGTGATTTATTTTGTTATTATTATTATTTATAATGTTATTATTATCATTGTTATTATTTTCTTTTTAAGGAAGAAAAACTAATAACAATGTTTTATTTATAGCATATATGCAGTTCACTTGCTAGATTGACCAAAAATGGAGTAATAATCGAGAATCGACAAATAATATAAACTGAAATAATCTAGATCCATAAGAATGAAAGTTATACAAAAAAATGGACCCATTTTGAACCAATGTCTAATTTTATGGCAGGCTATTAAGAAAAGTATGATATGGCGATTACTTTTTTCTACCATCCTTAAGGCTAGTTTTAGTACCAAGGACACTAAAAATGAAATATGATCCCTTAAATTGGCTAAGTAGAAGCTTACACAACCATACCTCTAGGAAAACCCAAGAACTCATCTTTAATGAAAAAGAATTCCATATGCAGCTATGCAGTTTTACGCTTAGCGGGCGCCAAGTTTGAAAATAAGGAACGTGTGTGAAAAACCATGAGCGAAAAAATATATCATCGTAGAGCTCTAGAAACTATAACTTTCTTCATTGCTATAGCAAAAGAAAAACACAGTAACGAATCTAAGCTATGTCTTAATTTGGGCATTATCAGAATTATTCGAGACTTGAATCATTGGTTAAGTGACTTACCTACAAAAGCATCTTTTTAGGAGGACCAATTAACCTATTCTATTCTGTCATATTTTCCCCTTTAGTTGACTATTGACACATCCATAAAATACTTATTTTCTTTTGATTCAATCAATATCACTTTTATTATGTAATTTTTACGTATTTCCACTAGCCTATATTTGTCCAACAGACCTGTTGAACATTATGACAGCACCGCCCTATTCATCGACAAGCACTGGTAGATAAATTGGGTGTTATAACTGTTTTGTTGGGCTTTTTTTAACAATAAAAGCTTCCGCTTTTTTACTTTTACGATTCAGTGTGACAACACTGGAGAGAATTCACGCAACGAAAAAATCTCAATAACTGTATAATAACCAAAAGAAAATCACAGAAAATCCCGGTTTTCGGGTATGAATAAACCTAAAGTTGGGCCAGGAAAAGGGGGGGGAGGGAGAGAGGAGCACTTGCCCTGGGCCCAGAAACTTTAGGGGCGCAAAATCTCAAATAAATAATATAACGTTATACACATGTTTTTATTTTTTTTATTTTATTTTTATTCTAATAAAGTAGAGGGCGCAGCTGGCAGTAAGTAAAGTAAATCAAATCCGAAAATTTTCCTTTTCCCATATCTTCATCATAATAAACGAGAACTGTGTTAAACTTGGGTCTAAACATTTTTGGAGACAAGAAGGAGATATGGTGGTAATAAAAGATTTTGTCCGGGCGCAAGAGAGGCCAGAACCACCACTGGGCCAGGGGGCAAGAAATGTTTTAATTGCGATGTCCTTGGTACTTTAAGAAAGCATCATTCCAATTCATTCCTCACTTTCAATTTATTCAATCAAATTCCTTGCTCAATTTTTGCTCCTCGAGAGTCTTATTGCTTTTATACAAGGCTTTGATTCACCCATATATTTCGCATGGCTGCATGCATGGGCATGTAATTTTTATGTGAAAATTGAGGTATTCATGTTCCTAAAAATAAAACTATACATCTTATTGGTGGGTATTGAAAGTATGCATAACACTACAACTTGTAAAAAATGAAGGTCAGCAACGGGAATACAAGTACTGAGGTTTCTCGTAATTATTTTAGTGAGGATAGGTCTTCTCGTCATTATGAAACGCGTCATGCAATTAATTTTATCGTCTCTCATCGAAAAGGAACCAGGACCGGCTGCCCTACATGATTTTCGGGGCCTAGTACGTGGAAACCTCTCTATAAAGAAGTTAAGTTTATTTTAAAGAAGAATAGGCAAACTTTTCTTGCTTTATTAAAGAATGATTCCTTCCTTGTCAAATCAAGTTAAGGAATAACAACAACTTGCTACAGCAGTAAATTCCTCTTTATTTAACTAAAATTAACATTATTTCTTAATAAAAAGTAAAAACATGAGAAGAAACTGGAACGATACTTTTTTACTTTAATAATTATGCGTGGTCACGGAAAAAACTCACGTTGCCAGTGCCACAAAATGATTGGACTGAAGTGTTTACCTGCCATTGAATTTAAATAGATTGACAATATTTGGCTAAAGATGAATGTTTATATTTTCTTTTCACCTCAATTTTTATTAGTTGTTACCTAGATTCAGAGTTCTAAAGGTCATTAGCTTTAAGCATGCATAAATCTATTGAAAAGAAGACAATATTTCAATTGATGAAAGGGCAGCTATGGTGTTTTTTTTTCATTGCTTTTGACAGTTTGAATGTAGAAAAAATTATTATATAGCTAAGGGTGTCCGTAAAGCCTGTATAAATAGGATGCATCCACATTTTCCTTTAATTAAAAATTTCTTGTTCAATTATTTCGTTTTCTTACAGTTACAGATTAATTACGGCTCTGCAACAAAAGAAGAGTTGAGATTGTGCTTTTCAGTGGACGTGAAGGATGATCATATCGAAGGATAGCAAATGAATTTCATATGCAATATCCATGGGGAATTAGTTTCCCGACAGGGACAGAGGCAAGGCCGTACCCAGGATTCTTTTTCGGAGGGGTTTTACTCAGATTTTTTTTGGAGGGAGGGGGGTAGACGAAGAAACCTCAAAAAACACATACAAAATTTGTTTATATCCATTTTTGTTACTTTTTTACGAGTTAAAAAAACATTTCGGGAGGGGTTCAAACCCCCCCCCCCCACCTGGGTACGGCCGTGGACAGAGGTGACTAGAATTTAAGGGGAATAGGCAGCATCACCAAAGAACCACACTCTGGCATAGACGCCTTAAAAAAATCACCCACAGGACATCTACAAAGTTAGGTAGAAAATCAACCTTTAATCAAATTTAAATAGCAAAAATTCCCTCTTACAATTTACAAGTATTGCATCACTTAACTAAGAGAGAGTCTGATATTCGTATTGAGGTGTTTAAATGGTCATTCACAAAACTGAATCAAAGCATTGCTTTCAGAGAAAACACGTTTCTGTTTACCGCTAAACTTTTGTTTTATGTGAATGGTAGGGTCAACAGACAAAAAACTCAATGCTGGTTCACAACTGAAATTCGTCTTACTTTTGTAATAGCAGAAAAACTTGTAATTTGCCACTTATTTCTCGTTGCAGGTTGCTCCTGGCTGAGCAAAAAAAAAAAAAAAAAAATTATACAATTGAAAATTTTTAATTATTAAATATGATTATTATAATATAAAGGTTGCTACTATAATTTTGCTGCTAGTATAAACTTAAGATTTTATTCAATATGTCCTTTCTTTTTGGAAGGTTATTGATAAGATTTGAAATGAGTTTTATAGCCATTTAAAAACTATGCTTTAAAACTTGTCGGATAATTTATTATTTATTGTTTTTCTTTCTAAAATTATGAATTTATTTTCTTTAAAATCGAGGGACAGTAAAAATATGTAAATAAAGTTAAAAAAAAAAACACCAATAAATGAAACAAAGCAACAATTTACAGGAAAAAAAAACAAGAGCCTTAGAAAAAATGAATAGAACACATTAAAAATAAAAGCAAATAAATAAGAACTCGAGCACTTTATTACATGCTTGAAAAAAAGAAAAAAAGATTAAGGATTGTTTTCAGACTTAAGGTAAAACTTATCAATGTTAATCTTATCTACTTCCAACGGGTCATTAATAGTAAATTTCAAAACTAGTTCAATATTACAAAAACAAACTGGGAAACCAAATATCTCTTGGACACACACACTAATTTATCTCTATACAGGTTATTCATATGATTTGTGTATGCATTTTTTTTTTATTTGACTATTTAATCTTAAAAATCACCAGGGTCTCAGGTTTTCCCCAGCTCCTCCCGCTCTTTGCAAGGAAGTCTAACCAGGCTTGCCACTACAGAGATTTACTTCTTATTAAATTCCATGCCAATTTTTACTAGATCTAGTAAAGTTTTACTAAGAGTGACAACCATGCATATAACACGACACTAGATAGTGGTAACAATTTTTGTTTTATTTTTATTTCAGTTTCCCAATTTGTATTACACAATTTTAAGTCAAGCCCAAAGAACATGTGAAACAAGAACGTAAAGGCCCATTCACAATGATATTCTACTATTACCAGGATTTAGCTAGCGCTAATTTGAGCCAATCAGAAATTTGTCTATAATTTTCCAGCCATTCAGGAATCTTATTGGCTCAAATAGTATTAGCTAAATCTCGGTAATATTAAAACCTCACTGCGAATCGCCCTTAAGTAGAACCTAAATTCTAAAGGAAAATTTTATCTGCCAACTCAATGCCACGCTTTTGGGATAACAACTGGGTGTCAAAGAAGGAAAAAAACATATAATGCAAAGCGAAAATACTGTTACAAAATCGCATTTTACTAATATGCCTTTTCCCAATAAAAACAAGCCTTGGAAAATGTCGTGCAATTACCCTTTGCTATCTAAACAGGGGAATCTCATTGTTGCCAGACACGGGCAGACCGTAACAAATCCTTCTTGAGAAATTCAATTTGGGAATCCTTCATTTGTTAATAAATTTATCAAATTAATTGTGGAGCCTTATATTCACATATTTCTCGTAACAGCAATATTGTAGATACCCCAAATACCTTCATGTGACAACCCTGCCAAAATCATGGTTGCAGCGTTAGCTGCAACTTAGTAAAGAACGAACCACGGCCCACAGTAACTAAACATTTAAAAACATAGTTTCAAAAGTTGCGTAGTGGAAAAAATTACCATTTGTAGCTGATTCAGGAATGGTAACTATTACTTCGATTAGCCCTAATAGTAAAAGTTTATTGCAAAAATAAACTCATGGGAATTTCAGAAAAAGGCCTGAAACCAAGAGGGAGGGGGGGGGTACAGAAAAACCTTAAGAAAGCATCAAAAACCTATCTATATCCATTTTTTTACGTTTTTACGAGTCAGAAAAAAAGTTCAGGGGAGGAGGGGGGTCTAACCCAGAACTCCCCCTGGAAAAGGCCTTGCCCGTAATCCCTCGAAAATGCGTCAGATCGGAACGAAAGGATATCCTTGGAATTTGGAATCATCATTGCCAAAAACCCAATCCAGGATACTTACAACCCCCACCTTGAACAACAAGGAAAATAATTTTTTGCATGGGTAGCACGATGTGTCCTCTTTTTTTCCTTCGTCATTTAAAAATTCACCACAGGATTCCCAGTTATTATAACTTAATATTGATACAAAGGCACTTGTATATTCTACTATATAACTTTATGTTAGAACCTTTCAAGTCAGCTAATTCCGTGGCAAGCTCATTTTGGCATTCCCTAGCAACAGTCAGCTGCATGATAAGCTCCTCATTGTCAGCACTGAGATTTTTCGACCTCGTCTTGAATTCAGACACTTGGGCGACAAGAGCTGAAATTTCATCCTGTTGTTTCGCGTTCTCTTCATATTTCGCGTTTATTTCATCTGTTAACAACTTTACTTGACTGTTCGCTTCACCTGAAAAAAAATCTGGATTAATAATCTTGACTTCTAGGCATAGAGTAAGCTTTGTTGATAAAGCTTACATGTCACTCTCAATGCACACAGGTTATGCTCTAAAGCTTATTATATTATGATTACTTATTATATTCTTTTATTTCTTTTTATTTATGATTGTTATTATATTATATGATTACTTATTATATACTTGACTAGGGTTTCATGTCTTGCCACAGTTTAAACAAAGATTTAAACATTTGCTTGTACTTTATCATCAGTAAAACCTGCACCCAGGACATTAATTTAAAATTCTTGCTTGACGTTTTGGAATAATAGGAGCCCCTCCGTGGAGGGGACTCGCAGTTTTATAAACCTACCGCCTGCACTATAGTGGAAGATATTCTTATTTCACGTTGGTCTTATCTTACTGTATGATTACCAGTATTTTGCATGCGATTTAGTTTTCCTTTTCTTTATTTTTGGTGTAATCCATCTTTTTTCTGTATATATGATGGGTAATAAAAGTTAATTCATTCATTCTTTTCCTCCAAATTTCAAAACCACACCAGTCTATACCTCCCCCGCATAGTCTGCTCAACTTAACAAATGCCTTTACGACAAGATATTGGACAAATTTCATGATCTTTCAGATAGATCTTCTAATAAGTAATAATTTAAGTTTATTTTTGTCAAAAAGTATCACCTTATCAAAAAACAGCACACTATTCTAAAAATTCAGGCACTCAACAGGTCGCACTCATAAACTATTCATAAATAGCAAAGGCGTTACATTTATGCGGATTACATAATAAATGATTAATGCTTGATTGATGAATTGATGAATGAGATTGATGAATGATTAATGATAAATGATTACATAATGCGGTTACATAAATGCAGATTGATATGAGCAGCCAGCCAGTCAAACCTGCAGCCAGGGACGATCCTCGGGGGAAGGAGGGGTATGCTTTTAGACCACCCAAATTTTGGCTTGGCAAATGTAAAATCCTGGTATTTCTCCCCCATAAAAAAAGATAAAAAGGCAGATAAGTTAGTTATGAATTCTAAACTCTTATCTTACATGATATCCCAAGAAGATTTTCTTTTGGTAAAACCACCCCCCAGAAAATTAATAACTGAATGATTGATGTTTTGCCTGTAACTAATAGAGGACATCCTTTTCATTTGTTTTCAAGTAAGCTTTGTGTTCAAGCTCTACTTTATTTGTGTTCTTTTGTGTTTGTGTTCAAGCTTTACTGATTTATTTACTCTACTTCTTCAATTTCAAATGATGGTAATGTATATTATTGTTGATTATAGTCATATTTGTGGGAAGAGAGTCATTTATATCAAAATAGCCGCAGTACGCTTTTAGAATATTTTTAGAAAATAATCCGAAAACGTTTGGGTGCTTTTTTTTCATCGCAATCAAATCTGGAACGCCCAAATTTTCTTTACCTCTAATAGGCTCTGTTACAGAATTTTTCTAGTGATAAAGTATTTTTATATCCCAAGTGCATACTTTAGACAAGTAAACAACCTTGTTAGTATAAGCTAGTGACAGAATAAAACTACAAGCAGTCGATTGCGCTGTTGGGGACACATGGTTAGAATGGGCGGAAGGTAACCCACCCCATGGCGTCAGTTGTTGGTTCACTCTCGGAAGTAGGAGATACAGAGGGTAAAGAGAGATGTTTTGTTGTTATCTCGAGAAGAACGCTGCGATATCAAGGTCAACCCAGGAAAGTCTTCGGTCCAACGAACTGACGAGGTCGTCGTCAAGAGGCATTTTCGTAGCCTTATGCGGCAGCCGGCGTGGGAAGATCTAAGGAAGTAAATGGCTCAAACCCTATCAGTTGCGAAGAGCTGAACGTCTTAGATAAACTGATCCCAACAGCAAAAACAGTCGAAACCCGGAGGAGAGCGGGAAGAGGGACAATCTCTTCTTCCTTGAAGCTTAGAAAATCTTTTTACCAAAATCTTATAGAATTGCAACTTTCAAATGACGTCAGAGACGGAGATTTAGAAAAAAAAACTATTTGAAATAGATAATATTTCCAAATCACTGTAACAGGTGAATAAATCTATCTTTCGTGCTAATAAAAAACTGATATTTATTCCATTCCACTTAGAAAAAAGAATTAAAGAGAGGAAAACTAGCACTGCTGGGAGAGAAATGGGGATGAGGTGCAGTAATGTAATGAATATTCTAATTGAACACGGTGTTTAGTTTATATTGTGATTCCGAACATTTGACTTTTTTGGAAAAAGTAAAAAAACATTAATTTCAAAGACAGTAATTTTCAATCATAAAAATTAATTGCTAGTCAACAAAGGCGTGTCCCTAAAATAAATACAGCTTGGGAATTTTACAGAAGAAAGCAAGTTTTCACCCTAAGAGAATTTTATGACACATATTAGTTCTATTATTAAATAAGTAACAGCATATTGCAAAAATCTGTACTCGGTGGGGGGAGACAAAAGTTGAAAAGTACATAAAAAATGCTATATTTAGTAATTTTATGGTTCCTTTCTAGAATTTTCGAAGAAAAAGATATGTGAAATAAAATACGCAAGTTTATTAATCCCATCAGTCTACCTAGAAATTAGGCTGAACAAAACAAAAGGTACCCCTCCCTCCTAGAGATCAAACCACGTGCACATCTTACAAGGCTCAACTATTGGCCTAACGCTTAGTCCCTCCTTAACAAAAAATTGTTTGGTATTCGGCGTCCTCTATGGTAGATTTGCTCATGACAATGATTTAGAGCCTCGTTCCTGCTCCTTGCTCCCTTTTCCAAGAGACCAAATCGATCCTGAGCTATGAAAAGGGTTCTAGAACATTACTTCTAACAGTAACTGAAATCCAACAACCACTTTGGTAGACACCCTAATAACCGAAATTCTAATAACCCCTAATCCCCCTCCAACATATATGAATCAGATTGGGTCTGAATCCCCCCCCCCAAAAAAAAAGAAAAATTGGTTACTAACCCTCATCCGGTTTGGTGAGAACGAACAATCAATTCTGGTTGTCCTTTTAACGTGAATGTAGCCTCGAGAGGCCAGATCGTATTTTAAACACCAAAAAGGCAAACCGTGGAAACCAGCATACTTTAGGAATGAGGAGATCAGGTGTCTGACAACTCGTTCTAGTTGATATCGCCAAAGCATTTAGCTTCCCTTCCCTCCAAGGTCAGAACAGGAAATACACAAGACACGGGTTGGAAACTAACTCTTACTTCCAGATGAGTTTGGTTGAGATCCGATATCCCATCCGCTAGATATTCTAATGTTAAGAATATAGGGATCTGTCCCCTTCCTTCCCCCATAAAGGTCACACCGGGTCCTGATTCACAAGTATTGCCAAGATTCAACAACCCCTTCAGGTCGATAGCCTCATGACTAGAATCTAGCTTCCTCACCAAGGAGGTCAGGTGTCCAAAACCCCCGGCTGTGTCCAGAAACCCCAAAGAACAGCCAGGACACTAGCTTCCATCTGCTTACCCCTTCTAGTACATAAACAAAGCACATGATTCTGGAAGGACTCTTAATTTAATAATTCTGAATCGAAAATTAAGGTTTAAAAACGTATACTCAAGGGGGAATATGGCCTGGATTCCTTCCTTAAATTCCAAATATCTCTCAACCTGATTTTATCTTGAAATGAGAGCCTCCATCCATTCCATCAAACAAAATTTTTGCAGAAGAGCCTGAATGAGCCAATTATAGGCTTCAATTTGATTTCGTCACTAGTAATTAATAAAAGTACTTACTTAACTGATTAAAGATATCTTGCAATAATTGTTGTTCTTTTTCTTCGGTGTCATCAGTTTCGTTTGCTAGTTGTGAAGCTTCAACTCTGAGTTTTTTGTTATCTGCCTCAAGTCCTGATATTTTTCTTTGCAATAAATCAAGTGTTAGTGAACGAAGACCCAATGGTGTGCCTAAAATAAAAATAATCTGATACAAAAAAAATTATCCATCTTAAGACTGAAAGCCTTTATCAAACAGAAAAGAGACAAACTGGAGACATGGGCATTAGCATGGGTTTAATAGGAATAAAAACTATCAGCGCCACTGACAAATTCAGCCTTATCGAGATGAATTAGAAAAATGAAAATAGGCTTGACTTTGATTGGTCAAAAATTGCGATTATAACTAAAGGTAAATGGATACAGCCATAAATTTTCTCAAATTTGGGAAAATTCATTTGTTTTGAATGATTTTATTGGTTATAAATTAGATTTGAATAGGTTAGTATGCATAATATTGGCTAGTTTTTAAAAACCTATACAAATCTTTTCATTTGCCATTTTAGTAAAATTGGCCCTTCTAGCTTTGGATCAAAAACAAAAGTAACAAAAACAAAAAAAAAGAATATCTTTATACAGGTTTCTATAATTTACTTCATAATTTCGATGTTTAAGGAAGATGGCGTTGGTGGTTATTTTGTTTTTTTTTCATATGCGATATCGACTTTCCCGTGATCTTTGGTCTCAATTATAAACGAGACATTAAGCAGGAATAACTAAATATTAATATTAAATTAAACTTGGGGACAACCCCGATCAAGGAATGCTGTGATAAATATCATCCTAGAAACAAAATTTTCCCCAAAAAGATCTACAAAATGGTAAGCATTGAGATTTTGCTAGATTTACAAATTATAAATAAAAAAAAACTTCATTCTTTAAATAAAAACTTAAGCACTGCTGGTCCCAAGACATGAAAAGCAAATTGAAATAATGTAGTGGTTTACACAATACCCTTCCTCGCAAAAAGGTATATCAGAGGGAAACTAATATGTTAAGATCCTTAACAAATAAGCTGAGTCTTTTATATCATTAAATAAAAAAAAACAAGTTTTTTTAGCTGAAAGTAAGGAGCGACATTAAAACTTAAAACGAACAGAAATTATTCCGTATATGAAAGGGGCTGTCCCCTCCTCAACGCCTCGCTCTTTACACTAAAGTTTGACTCTGTCTCACAACTTTATTTTTTAGAACAATAAAAAAACTTTAGCATAAAGAGCAAGGCATTGAGGAGGGGACCGCCCCTTTCATATACGGAATAATTTCTGTTCATTTTAAGTTTTAATGTCGCTCCTTACTTTCAGTTTAAAAAGCTTGTTTTTTTTAATTTAATTTCTGATCGTTTTTTAGTTAATACAGCTTTTATTTTGGCTCGCCGTCATTGAATAAGTAATCAAAATTTGCATAAAAATTTTACTTTTCTTTTGCTAAATGGCTGTCTCTAAATTGGGCTCTGACGTAATTTACAAATTAACTTACGTAACGAACTTATATATTCGTATATTTTTCTTCTGGAAAAAAAATACAAAGTTGCAGATTTTTGCAGATATGAGCTTGAAACCTATGTTATATGGTTTTCTGATACGCTGAATCTGACAGTGATTTTCATTAAATTTTTTTCACTTTTAGGGGATGTTTCCCCCTCTTTAAAAATCAGGTAAGTTTTCTCAGGCTCGTAGCCTTTGATGAGTAATACTAAACTTAACAAAATTTATATATTTAGAATCAGCATTATAAGCCCATTCTTTTGATACATTTATTGACATCAAATTTCTGGTTTTAAAAGATTCGCTTACTATTGAGCCGTATCACTGGTTTTTTTTATTGTTTTTTTTTTATTACGTATATGTTATTAAGTGTATGATGGGGTTCTCCCCTTAGTCAATACCACTCTCTTTACGTTAAAAGTTAAATTTTTTTTTAATTCACACACCCCTGAATCACAAAGGCCGTTTAATTAGAATAGATAGCTCTTTTGAAAGCACTAAACAAAAACTAGCGTAAAGAGCGAGGTATTGACTTGGGGGAGAACCCCCTCATATACGTAATAATTTCTGTTCATTTTAAGTTCTAATGTTGCTTCTTACTTTCAGTTGAAAAAACTTTTTTTTAATTTAATTTCTGATCGTTTTTCAAATAATGCTTGGAAATCCGGCGCCCCCTTCATATAAATGTCCCTTACCCCAAAGAAACATCCTCCACGGAAAGATTCTCCCGAGTAACCCCCTCCCCCCCCCACCAAAAAAAATTCGTCCTGAAAATGTCTGTATACTTCCCAATAACCAATACAATATGCAAGCAATGGGCAAAGTTCATAACTTGCAGCCCTTTCCTTGGGAACTGTGGGGGATTAAGTCATCCTAAAGTACATTTTCATTAGATTTTCGACTATGCTGAACAAAATAGCTATCTCAAAATTTTAATTGGGTGACTGAGAAAAAAATGAGCGTGGGAGGGGGGCCTAGCTGCCTTCAATTTTTTTTGGTCACTTAAAACGGGCACTAGAACTTTTAATTGACGTTCCAATGAGCCCTCCTAAGATATTCTAGCATCACTGGGTCAATAGAATTACCCCTGGAAAAACAAAAACAAAAAACAAACAAACAAATAAACAAATAAACACGCACCCGTGATCTTTCTTCTGGCAAAAAATGCAAAATTCCACATTTTTTTAGATAGGAGCTTGAAACCTCTACAGTAGGGTTCTCTGCTACGCTGAATATTATGGTGTGAAATTCATTAAGGTTCTATAGCTTTTAGGGGGTATTTCCCTCTTTTTCCGAAAATCAGCCAAATTTTCTCAGGCGCTTACCTTTTGATGTGTATTATTAAACTTTATGAAACTTATATATTTGAAATCAAAATTAAAATCTGATTCTTTTGATGTATCTATTGGTACCAAAATTCCGGTTTTTAGAGTTTCGGTTACCATTGAGCCGGGTCGCTCCTTACTTACAGTTCGTTACCACGAACTGTTTGATAATTTATATTTTTTTTTTTAAACGTATTGAAAAAAATAGATTTTTCAATGAAAAGTAAAGAACCATATTGAAACTTAAACGGGTGGGAATTATATCATATAACATTACAAACTTTATACAAACAGAAATTATTATGAATGAATTGACAAAACCCCAAAAAAACATAAATTAAAATGAATAATCACATAAAGCCAAGATACCAGATACATTTATGGATGAATAGATGAATTCTGAAAAGAATAAAAATTAAAACTAATAATCAAGTAACTTTAAAACAAAGAGGAATTGCAACAGACAAAAGTAGGCCTACCATCCACCTAAGCCCTCTAAACGCCAGAGTGTCATTTGGGCTTTACTAAACGATTTGAGCAGTGACAACACAAAAGAAAACCACAAGGCTAATCAAAGTTAAAAAGTGGGACTCCTCCTCTCCAATCTACTAAAAGGTTTGGGTATCATTTGTGCTTTACCGAAAATCCTGTGTGTTTTGAAAAATACGGTTTTTATTTTGTCCAGACCTTAACAACATAAAATCCAGATTGCACGTACGGTGACTTCGAAATCTTAATATTTTAAAAGGACGCTTTCATAACCGTTTTGTTTTATACTTTTCATACCAACTTGTAGAAAATTGATACCCAATCAAACCTTGAAAATGATCATAGGTATTTTTTGAAGCAAAATGTTATAGCTTATAGAAGCTGTAAATTGGGATAAAGAATCAAAAAATAATCAACAACTGAATATTAAATACATCTGAATTGGATTCAGAGGAAAGAAAAGAGAGGAAAAAATATTTTCCTGGTTTAAAGGAAAGAAAGTATGAATAAAAATTTACTGCATAGTAGACAAAGAAAATTAGCTTCATTGATTAAAATTTGTTGACATCAATTCCTGGAAGTTCCAGCAATTTTTGATATTTCACTGTTATAATACCAAAAGAGAGACTGTTCAAAATATGCTTGCGTTTCGTAAAGCGCAAATGACGCTCTGGCCTTTAGAAGGTTTAGGGCGGCGGTAGCTCTACTTTTATTTGTGGTAATTTTGGTTCGTTTTCAGTTTGATATGATAATCCATTTTAATTTTTGCTCGTTTTAGAACTCATCTATTCATCCATCTTTTATCTTTACGCTTTGGGACTATTCATTTTAATTTTTTTTCATTTTGTGTTTCATTACTTTTGCTCATTTTAATTCTTAATTATTACATGACTTCATTTCTGCCCGTTCTATGCTTTAATCATTTAAAAATTCTTTGTGGAAACTGTTTTCTTAAATTAACTTCTGTTCGTTTTTTATTAATCTGGTTTTATTATAGTTAATTGTACGAATATATAATGTTTTGTTTTTCAGTTTTTCTGCTCAAGAACTAAAATATTGGATTTTAATCAAAATTTTGGGCATAGTCCACCATTTTACTGAAAGAAAGTTTTCGTGTTCTATTTTATTGAAATTAAAATTAATACATGTAAAGGTCCTTTATAAAAAAGAGGTATGTCTTGTTGTCTTTAAAAAGAAATTAAATAAAAAAAACAAGTTTTTTAAACTGAAAGTAAGGAGCGACATTAAAACTTAAAACGAACAGAAATTATTCCGTATATGAAAGGGGCTGTCTCCTCCTCAACGCCTCGCTCTTTGCGCTAAAGTTTGACTCTGTCTCACAACTTTATTTTTTAAAACAATAAAAAGTTTGACTTTCTCACAACTCTATTTTTTAAAACAATAAAAAACTTTAGCGTAAAGAGCGAGGCGTTGAGGAGGGGACAGCCCCTTTCATATACGGAATAATTTCTGGTCGTTTTAAGTTTTAATGTCGCTCCTTACTTTCAGTTTAAAAAACTTGTTTTTTTTATTTAATTTCTGATCGGTTTTTAGTTAATGCAGCTTTTATTTGCGTAAAAATTTTACTTTTCTTTTGCTAAATGGATGTCTTTACAAATTGACTTATGTAACTAACTTCTATATTTGTATATTTTTCTTCTGGCAAAAAATACAAAGTTGCAGATTTTTGCAGATGTGAGCTTGAAACCTATGTAATAGGGTTATCTGATACGCTGAATCTGACGGTGTGATTTTCATAAAAATTCTTTCACTTGTAGGGGATGTTTCCCCCTCTTTAAAAAATCGAGTAAATTTTCTCAGGCTCGTAGCCTTTGATGAGTAATACTAAACTTAATAAAATTTATATATTTAGGATCATCATTATAAACACATTCTTTTGATACATTTATTGACATCAAAATTTCGTTTTTAAAAGGTTCGATTACTATTGAGCCGTATCGCTTTTTTTTTTATTGTTTTTTTTTTATTACGTATATGTTATTACTTATATGAAGGGGTTCTCCCCTTATTCAATAACACGCTCATTACGTTAAAATTTAAAAAAAAATTTTGATTCACAAACCCCTGAATAACAAAGGCCGTTTAATTAGAATAGATAACTCTTTTGAAAGCACTAAAAAAAACTGTTGCGTAAAGAGCGAGGTATTGACTTGGGGGAGAACCCCCTCACATACGTTATAATTGCTGTTCGTTTTAAGTTCTAATATTCCTTCTTACATTTCAGTTGAAAAAACTTGTTTTTTTTTATTTAATTTCTGATCGTTTTTTAAATAATGCTTGGAAATCCGGCGCCCCTTCATAGAAATGTCCCTTACCACAAAGAAACATCCTCCACGGAAATATTCTCCAGAGTACTCCCCTCCTCTAGCCCCCCCCCTCCAGAATAAATCCTTCCTGAAAATGGTTGTATACTTCCCAATAACCAATAAATAATACTGGCAAGTCCGGCGCCCCCTTCATGGCAATTTCCCTTCCCCCACGAAAACTTCCTTCATGGAAAGATCCTTCCATATAGCCCCCGACCCTCTCCTTCCCCCACCTACCAGAAAAAATCTCCTCTGAAAAAGTCTGTATACTTCCCAATAACCAATACTATATGTTAACATTGAGTAAAGTTCATAGCTTTCAGCCCTCCCCCTGGGGACTTTGGGGGATCAAGTCATCCTAAAAGACATTTTTATCATATTTTCGACCGTGTTGAAGAAAATGGCTATCTCAAAATTTTGATCGGGTCACTTTGGGAAAAAAATGAGCGTGGGAGGGGGCCTAGTTGCCCTCCATTTTTTTTTGTCACTAAAAAAGGGAACTATAAATTTTAATTTCCGTTCAAATGAGCCCTCCAACTATTTTCTAGGACCACTGGGTCTATACGATCACCCATTTAAAAAAAAACAACCAAAAAAAAAAAAAAAAAAATAAACACGCATCCGTTATTTTTCTTCTGGCGAAAAATGGAAAATTGCACATTTTTGTAGATAGGAGCTTGAAACATCTACAGTAGGGTTCTCAGATACGCTGACTCTGATGGTGTGATTTTCATTAAGGTTTTATAACTTTTAGTGGGTCTTTCCCCCTTTTTTCGAAAATCAGCCAAATTTTCTCAGGCGCGTCACTTTTGATGGGTAGCACTAAACTTGATGAAAGTTATATATTTGAAATCAACATTGAAATCTGATTCTTTTGATATATCTATTGGTATCAAAAACCCGTTTTCTAGAGTTTCGGTTACCATTGAGCCGGGTCGCTCCTTACTTACAGTTCGTTACCACGAACTGTTTGATAAAAAATCGTATGTCTCGAATCAAACCAACCAGATGTGTTTCCTTAATTTTTTTTTGTGGAAAATTTCATGGAAGATTCCCTCTTCCATGAAATTTTCAAGTGTATCAGAAAAAAAAAAAATTCCCGCTATGAATCATTACAACCAAACTTTCTTCCAAAATTCGTTGTCCTCATTTAGGTCCCCTTGGCCCAGTCTACTTACCCTCAAATTTTTAAACCGATCGGAGGAAAATTATTTCCCCCCCCCCCATTTTGGGGGGTCAAGAATAAGTAAATCAATTTTTGAATTTTTACTCCTCTTAGATTCGTTTTGCCTGGTATATATATATACCCAGCAAGACATGTTGCAAGCCGGTCAGAGAAAAACAGAATTTTTCCTATTTTGGGCAGCACAAATCAGCACAACAAACTGTTTTTTAATATTTTTTGTCTTCATTGAAGTCGATAACCAACGATGTTGAAGTTCTAATCGGAAAAAAACGCAGTTTGTTGGCCCAGGTTCAGGTATCACAAATGAATATAACCAAATTTCAAAATACTTTGTTTTGATTATGTCTATTTAGCCCTCAATATGTGTCCTGAAGTTTCAAGCCTATAAAAGACAAGAAACATTTAGAACCATTTTCGGGCGTCAGGAATCGACGAAGCCTAAATTGCCTTTAAGTTTTCGTCTGTATAAATCATGGTTCTTTTCTTTAGATGAAATTCTGTCTCAAGCAACTCTGCTTACTATTTTGCTAATTTTTGATTAGTTTGACTTAGGACTTGGAGTAAAGAACAAGTTTAGTGCGGTAATTAGATTATTACAGCTTGAACTTTTTCTATTTTTTCACCAGTTAAGAACTTTATAGCTTTTTTTAAGAAAGCTAATCTAAAGCATAGTTTAAGAATAAGTCACACTTGACCATACATGTGATATACTATGCCAGGTGACGGTCTATAGGATAGATACATAAAAACATTGCGCTTATTTTCTGCCATTAGGAATCGACATATGCTGATTTTTTTCGAAGTTTTTCATTGTCATTAAGGCTCTCTTGTTACTATCAACATGCAACTTTACAGCCCATCAGGCAATACCTATGTGTGGCTTTCCAGTCTCAATCTTTCTATATATTAGGGTTCACTTGGCCCAGTAGCTTACGGATGTGTGTTTTAAGGTTTTAGGTGGAAAAAGTTTTTGGTCCGTTTCCAGGAGAACTAATAGTTTTTTCTAATTTTTTTGTCCATAAGTTTTTAGCCCATCTTAGGACCCCCTAGCACCTGTCTCCCTCCCAGCACGATGTTTTGGCCCTTAGCTCAGGCAACTATCACCCTTAAACAAAAAATCGCGAAGAAAGGAAGAAAACGAGGACAATTAACAGCCAGTGAAAAAAATGAAAAATTATGCAAATATTTCGGTCAAGACCTCTGCTTGACCGTCCTCAGTGCAGAATAAAACTGATAAAAATATAAAAACCAAACCTTAAAATAAAAACACCAAACTAAAATTGGACGACCCTTTCCTAGTAACGGTGAAAGGATACCCTTTACCCTTTCACCGAGTTACCCTTTCACCGTTACTAGGAAAGGGTCGTCCAATTTTAGTTTGGTGTTTTTATTTTAAGGTTTGGTTTTTATATTTTTATCAGTTTTATTCTGCACTGAGGACGGTCAAGCGGAGGTCTTGACCGAAATATTTGCATAATTTTTCAATTTTTTCACTGGCTTTTAATTGTCCTCGTTTTCTTCCTTTCTTCGCGATTTTTTGTTTATCATGATTAGCCAGTGTGGTCTCAGAAATTATTTACTATCACCCTTAGCCCAGATAACGATCCTTAAAAGTTTCACGCCAATCCGGAAGGTTTTTCAGACCATTTCCAGGCCATATTTTTAGAGAGCTCGGTTTTTCAGGTCCCAACTAAAACAATATTTTGGCCAGTCTTACGTGCCCCATTTTTGGAGCCCTCTTTATCCCTTTTTGAGGGGGAGGGGTGCCTCTAAGCTAAACGCGCTTTTTTACACTATGGTCTCCTTGACTCTGGGACTTTAATTTCAAGCTAATCAAAAAAAAAAAAAAAAAAAAAAAAAAAAAATTCGGTCCTCTGTTGGGCCCCTTTTTGGTAAAACCAATGTTTTTTGTTTGTTTTTTTCATTCTGGGGTGGCCTTCCTTAGTCTGTAGACTTAATGATATAAGTCTTGAGCCAATCAGAAAAAATAGCCCTTTTCTTTGGCCCCGTTATTAGGGGCCCACGTCCCAAAAGTATTCCTTTTATACATTAGGTCGTTCTTGGTCAAAGGAATTGTGGCAGTAGTTTAAAACTGATCAGGGACAAAAAGTTTGTTGACCCCTTTCCAGGGCTCCTGACACCCTGCCCCTTCGGGCAACAAAATATATGATCCTCTTGGTCTGTAGAACGATTCCTGAAAGTTTTGAACACCCAATATAAAAAAACTCCTTTTCCATAACAAAACCTATTTGTAAATAATTGATATTTTACACTATATTTGGTCCTCGTCATTCCTAAAGACATATTTATTGGATCTATTGACTTTTCTGAACAAAATGACCATCTGAAGGATGTCTTGGGGATTACGGAGGAGGGCCGAGTACTAAAAAAGCTTAGAGCTTACCACCTGGAAGAAGATAGAAGCGCATACAGGAGTTACATCAAGAGACTGGTGAAAGAAGATACTCAAAACGACCTTCAAGGACGGACGGGACTTAATACAAGCAAGTAAATATATTGAAGACACATGGCTCTTCACAAAAGCAACACTAGACTGTCGCTTCTGATTGTACAAACTTTTCAGAGTGATTTTTTAACTGACTTTTTTTTCTACTAGGATTTTAAATGAGT
The DNA here is from genome assembly GCF_049724085.1 of Artemia sp. Qi Xiang Cuo. Classification (NCBI taxonomy): domain Eukaryota; kingdom Metazoa; phylum Arthropoda; class Branchiopoda; order Anostraca; family Artemiidae; genus Artemia; species Artemia sp. Qi Xiang Cuo. The sequence continues at coordinate 30,205,507 of NC_142805.1, forward strand.
AAATATATATTTATTGCTATTTTCTGAATCAACAAAAATGAATTAAATTTCTCATATCTTTTACACACCTTAATTCAAAACCGGTTTTCCAACACACTCGATAAATTATATACTAGGTAACTAGGGCATTTAATCAAGGCAAATCTCAATATAAATCTACTTTTATAGATATGCTGGTACCTGTACATCCATTCTACATTTTGCAGAGTAGGATACTAATAAAGATTTGGCCTATTTAAACAAACATACGTTGTTGGTGTTGTTCTTTTCTGTGTCCACATACCTGCATTTCAGGAGAGATAAGTAGGATGGGGGAGGTTGGATTAGTAACGCTTAATTAGATTCTGACAAAAAAAAGATGGACCAAAAAATTCGAAATCCTCCTCTGGAAAAGTCCTCTTACCCCATCTCCTTCTTAACTTCTTCCTAACATGCAGACCTTAGTGCAACCATGGTCTTTCAAAATTTTTGCAACTCCTTTAATATATAGGGTAATTGATGAATGCCAACAGCATACGTTTTTTTTCAAGTTAGAGGCCCTTAAAACTATCTTAAATTAAAAATCTGAATTTCCTCTCTCTATTTTGGGGGGGAGGGGGATTTTTTATTTATTTATCTTGTCTTGCATCAGGCTAGCATTGTCAGTTTTAGAAAGGCACCTTTGATGTAGGTAAGTGGAATTCAGTAAACCGCGTCTTTCTTAAAACTCAAAATGCTTGGTTTGAATACACTCTCAAACATAATGCTACATCAGGGACAATTAGCTCCTCTTCATACCTCATGAGCATCCAGGGAGTAATTAATAACTCACACTGGTGGGGATAACGCCTTCCTTCAGGGAGGAGTTTGGGAGACACTCCCTAGAAAATTGTGGAAGAAAAAAGACGTAATAAAATAGAGGACAAATCGTATATTTTAGCTTAAACGCAAGCTTGAAGCACCATACCTCCTTAATCTGGGCCAAACCTTCAAGGGCCTAGAATGCCCACTCCTATTTGCATATTGTAACTGGTGCTCCTCTAATTTAGAAAAAAATAATATTGTGACAACAGTGGCCCGTATATTTTTTTTCCCCTGAATACCCATGATTGCCTTCAGGCCTAGACAACAGAGGGCTGCGATTTCCGTACAAAACAACTAGGACATTTACCAATATTTAGTTTTTAAGAAGAATACCAACCTCCATCAGAACCAGAGTCTTCAATGTCATGAGTGTATAACCGAAGTAGTTCTGTTTTCAGTGTTAGATCATGCTTAAGTTGGGTAACAGCCTCATTTGCAGCTGAAAGTTGGCAATCCAATGATGTCAGTTTCTCTTCTAGAGTCTTATTTTTGCACAAAAGACTCTGACCAATTAAAGCTGCTAGCTCTAGATCCTTCTCTTTCTAAAATTAATTAAAGTGAATTACTTACTATTATACAGTCAACACAACTCTACAGATAATTATTACAACACAGTTACCATGCAGAATTTGTTAACTGAAATCTATTGGCTACACTTATGCAACAAAATGATTGATGCAAGGACTTTGGTTTTACTGCCTTTTTTGCTGTAATACAGTAATTTATCTCACAACAAAGATAAAAATCAATCAAAACCACACCAAACACTAAGATTGTCAGGGTGTATTACTAAATAAGCAAAAAAAATAGAATGTATTTATACTACTTTGCATATTCTAGGTTCTCTGACTTCCCATTACAGAAGAAAAGAGCAACCAAATCTGGTTGCTCTTTTGTTCATAATCTTGAGTCCTACTTTATATGCAAATTCTCACAATCTAAATTGCAACATATAGCCTAGCATTCAATAATCTAATTAACAATCACGAAACAATCTCATGAAACATATCAAGCAACCGCTGTAAAAAGTGAAATAGCAAACACCTATCTTCAATCTGTTTTAAGACAGAAGGTAAATTTAGCAGGCTTAGACTTAACTGGAGTTCAGCTTTTCTAATATTCTTTCTCCCTCTGTTTCAGCTCTGAATATCAATTAAATTCTCGCACGCATATTTTATATGGCTTCCAATTTTATTTTTAAAAATAGCCTACAATTGTTTTAGAGAAAGTGCTTTAATATAATAAATTACGTTTTTGTACTATTTTGAACGAACTTGTAGTTCATTTGAAAAATTCTATCTCAATTATATGTACGTGTCATGGAAAAGGCTGACATAAAAAAAACTGATAATCATTAGAAAAAAGCAAAGAAAACAACAAATTGTGCAACGATCAGACAATATGATGGATTATGATACATATGATATTGTGAATACTAAACAGTACAATTTTAGAAACCGGAATGTGTTTTTAGTTGGTTGCAACATCTTGGGGTTGGATGGCAAAACTTCAAAGATTAGGTCTGTCTATAAAACAAAGAAAAGCTTGCCAAAAATATGTTTTAATACTAGTTGAAAAGGTTGGCTGCAAATAGCCCAAGAAATTGTCTACAAACAAAGGAAAAGGAGGGCAGATTTAAACCTAATAAAGTAAAATTATATAATTCAAGGGTTTCTATGGTTGTCAGTGCTGACATATTTTTCTAGCTTAATGTTCTAATAGGAGAACTTCCCCATTCAACATGCAAGAAAGAAAGAAATACCCCTGAAGAGAACTGAGCAGTTTGTTTAATGATATATCCATTTATCCCATATCATTTTTTGCATATATTGTTTTTAATAATAGTTAGAAAGTTGTCATTATTAAGATAATTTATTCCTTAGTTTGGCAACTCTATTCTTTAGTATTATTTCTTGCATGTATTTTGGAATATGCATTTTAGCTTTGAGTGCAATATTTTAGTGTTGAGAGTCTAAACTGATATGTATGCATAATATTCTGTTTTAAGGGCGATGTTTTTTTCTCGAAGATGGTGCCACAAAACAGCACATTTTTATTAATTATTCTAGGAGGGACTTCCTATCCCCAGTGCGTGCAGGTAGGAAAGGTACAGACTCATCTTCACAGAATTTGTCAAGCCTTACAAGCAGAGAAGGCATACAGAAATGAACTAAGACCCATATTAAGACCTTGTAGGACCCCTTGAGTAACAGGACTGCTATCCCCTCCCCCACTCAACACCCCTAATGTTGTTTCTTAAATTATCATCCAGGATTATAAACACAAAAAAATGATTCTGCATCACCAGAGAGCAAAAACAAAGCAAAATGATGTGCAGCCAGTCTCGTTATTTGAGTTGTTTGAGAGATTAGGCCTCATAAGAGAGAAACAATGCTTCATAAGATACATTCTGGCATGTCTTCAGTAATAGGTGCAATCTTCAAAAAGGTCCGAGGGCAGTAAATGGCACCAGACAGCCTACTGCTCTGAAAATCTTAAGACAGGATCACTGGCTGATGAGTAATTGACCAGAGGTGGTTACAACTTGAAGCACACTAATGACAAATGTTCTAAAGAAGTATAATAGCAAACTGTAAAAGAAATAATGGCATCTTTATGTACTTCAAATCAATTCGCAATATTTAAAACTACTATAGTGAAACTTAGCTTCCCTCAATGACTAAAACTTGTAATTGATAAATATCACAAACTGTGAAATCCATGGTCATATAGGCCTGCTGTTAAGTCCTTGACATATTTTTGGAAACTAAAACTCCAGAGCAAAAATCTAACACTTCCTATTTGTTAGTTTAGGAAGAAAATAAATTATAAGTGTCTTGGATAGCACCCCAAAAACTGACCTCGGGTTAGGAATTTCAGAGCAAAAGATGCATATTTGGGTTCCTCAAGACATGAATCTCCACTTGTGTTAATATGACTGTCATACAAACTTTCCCAATGTTTTGAAACATCATTTCTACAATAATCAAATCTTTAGAGGTTTTTGAAACTAATCCAAAAAGTCCAAGACTAATTTAAAATAGTCATAAATACTTACTTATGTCACTTCAAAAAAATATATTGCTTCAGTTTACACCCCCCCCCCCGCCAAAAAATTTTGGAGGGAGCAAATGTCCCCCTTTCACCCTATTTGATGTAACTGGCTTTCTATCTAATATTTGCAACTATAAAAAAGTGGTTAGACTATTATTTATAAGAAGACAAGAATTTGCTACACTTGGAAAGTGAATTTAAGCCAGGATCAAATAAACAGTGGTTGGGGAGCTAAATCACTAAACAGGTTAGATCTTAGCAATATCTCTATTGTGCCACCTAGAAATTGGATTATTTTACCCTTGGTTAGCAAACCCTGACTAGCCTAGTCCCAACTATATATACCATGTCCAAGATTAGGAACCTGCCAGTAATGCCATTTCACAGAAATGTAGAGGGTGGAGGCAAATAAATTTTTTTATAAATTTTTTGGGGGGCAAGGACAAAAAAATCAAGAAGGGGGCAAATCTCCCCTTTTCAGTTGTCCCAGTAACACCATAGAATTAGGAATACTCTAAAAGAAATATGTTAGTAAAACAAAAGTAGTATCATTAGATCCCTTATTTTGTGTTCTTTCCAAATATCATCGTCACTTTTCTGACAATTCACTGCACCCTACCCCCTGATGGTCCCATATACATCCCTAATATTTCAAACACAATATTTGTCTGATTAGTCAATGTCCAATTACTAGCAGTCTTACCCATCTAGTAGAAAGTATTTCTGGCAAGTAGTTTATAATGTCAAACTCAAATTATTTATGCTCCTAACTTCAAGAAAAGCCTAGGTCTTGATTTTTGTTTTTTATTTTGTAATCAATACACATAAGAAATGAAAGGTATTTTTGAAAACCTTGATAAATCACAACTGAAACCGAATCATTAATGCTAAGTTAGCTTATTAACAGAAATAGATTATAACAATAGAATAATTGCCAATTTTCAAATAGGCTAACTTGTTTTTCAGTCACTATTAACAACAATTTTCAATATCTAATCTTGCTACTAGGCTATAGTCTTTTGTTAAAAAAGGAGTCTTGTACCAAGATTTCCATATATACAGGTTTAATCTTGGTATCAGTTTAGTGATACTACTCTCCATCAGAAAAAACTATAAAATTCTGAAACTAACTTAACCTTTCTCAACTACCTACTTATCATTCCTCAATGTGCTTTGTTTTGCTTTACCTCCCCCCTCCACCCTTAATGGACAAATATATAGCTTAAGTTGTATAGTACTACTACTACTAACAATTCACTGAAGCACCAAGCTGTCTGAGGCCAACAGAGCTGCACACACTTCTCTTCCATCCCAATCTATTCAAAGCCCCTTCCAGGCACATCCAGCCCCTCTTTTCACTCCTCCAAGAACTTCCCATTTCCCTTAAGTCTTTCCTTACGACATCCTTCCACTCAATTTGGGGACTACCTGCTTTTCGTTTGGCCAACAAGGACAATCTTTGGCAATCTGTCATCCTTCATCTGCAGAATGTGTCCTAGCCATCCGGGGCTTCCACTTCTAGGGATTACTCCCTATTTTAGGGGGAAACCACTTCTTTTAGGGATACTAATTAAGTGTCTAGGGACTCAGGGTATTCTATGGTGATGTAAAGGTCCTTTAGGGATATTCAAAGAGTTTGATTTTTTGAATGAAAGCTGAAAAATGCTCATAGACTCCCCTTATTCATTCTTCAGAAACCATATGATTCAACTACAGCACTGGTTTATGTTGTGAAGATCAGCATGGAATTTAGAAAAAAAACTAAAGTGTGGAAGGATAATCAACCATCATCATCATTCCCTGGGTATTTACTAATTTAGGCGGCCTAGTGTTTAGTTTATTTTTAAGCAATGCCTTTGATTGGTGCAAAATGCTGAAATGTGAGAATATTGGTTAGTCTATCCTATAATTGTAGAATAGGAGCATGTGACCTATATAGCTGCACTTTGTGTTTTCTTTCAATCTGCTGGTGACTTCTTTTTACCATGGTTATCTACAAATCTATATGTTGACTATCCAAAAAAAGCGCCAGCTTTCTCTGTAAACAAACAGCTTACATAACACATACACTGGTGATCCGAGTAGTGTCACCAGTGCATGTGTTACATGAGCAGTTTTTTTTTTACAAAGGCAGCTGGTGCTGTATTTGGATTTGTAACATGCAAAACATTTCAATACAAAAGTGATTAAGCATATTCAGAAATAAATGTAGCCAAAAAGTAAGAATGGGATAAATTAATCTTGTTAAAATGCAATATCAATATTACATGAGGAGTGGAACCACAGCCCAAAGCTCAGGATGCTAGGGACCATTACCTCCAAACCCAACAACCTTGGTTGAAGTGATAAATTAGGTCATACATGTTCTAATTTGAGCAAATTGTTGCTTATTGGACACTACTATCTTAATATTCAATCAAACTGATATGGTAAATAATTGCTCATTGAACAATATGCTAAATAATTGACAATACCTTCTTAAAAAATGGTAATGCACCAAGCCTATCAGACTTACCAGTGATTAGGTTTACTTAAAGGCAAGAACAGAAATCGGACGGGAAGAAAAGAAATAGCCTATATCATTAAATGAATTTTCTAAAGGTAATCCCTTAGGTTTTCTATGCTTCATAAAGAAATCTTATAAGATTATGAAAACTACTTTAAAGCAATCTATAATACTTATTTAATTTACTCCTAAAGTTTTTTTTTGTTTCACTTTATATAACCCTCCTCCCTAATGGAGCAACATATAGTCAAGTTTACATATTGCAATTGTATTTTACAATAAAGCTAATCTTTTCTTCCTCGTTTTTCTCCAAAAAGACAACTGGATGATGAACATGACAATGTTTCTGACATTCACCTCCTGGCAACTTCTCCAAAAAGAAAGCTGGGTTCAGGAGACAATTTCCACAAGAAAACATACAAGTAAATGTTTAATAACAAGTGGCTTCAGTTACCAATGTTATAAAATTAGATAAAGAAAAGAATGTGAAACAAGTAAAAAAAAAAAAACTTCTGCACCCTACTGTAAGTTCTGTTTGAAGAATGTGTATTGTGGCAAATCAGAGTTGACCACGGAATATATAAAAGCATGTACTGAAATTGAGATGAAGTCTGGCAATGGCAGCACTGAAAAACTTCTGATTATAGGCAGTCATACCAAAGAAACTGAACAGCACATCGCCATGTTTTTTTGCGGAAAATAATCTACTATTATGCCTTTACAGAAAACTTGATCCCTCTCCCAAGAAAATTATTTTCCAAAGACTGGGCCCTTGCAGGGGTCACTTTGGATAAACAGAAATCAGCAAATATTTTGCAGCAGACTTGAGTTGCTCAAAATGATTTTTTACAAAATCAAAAGTTTCAAATTAAATTGATCAAGTCAAAGAACATAAATGCTTACTGATACTTTCTCTGTAATCTGTACCTTGCACCAGTTGTCTGGTCACCTTTGCAGTGTTTTCATTTAAGACGAAAAAAAATAGCAAGTAGAGAATCAAATGAGATGGCTAGGACAAGTTCTGCAGATGAAGGATCAGATATTGCATAGATAGTCCTTGTTGGCCAACTGTCTTGGGCCAAACAAAAAGCAAGTTGTCCCCAAATGGGGGTGGGAAGATGTTGCAATCAAAGATTTAAATGCAGCTTGGTGCTGAGGTGGCTTGTTAGCATTAGTAGTAGTAGAATTAAATTATCAACCTACATAAATGTAAAAACAACTATTACTCATGGTACTGGAAAAGTGTGTATACCACCTCCATGCAGGAAGGTGATACAAAAGCAACCACCAGAACACAAATTTTATAATGTCTGTCTTGTAACTATAAAACATTTTTAGATGTTTCCCATTTCTGTTAGATGTGAGACATTTCTCATTTTTGCAAAACATTTCGCACCAGCCAGAAACATACCCATGAATTTGTTCTGGATACAGCCCATACTGTCATTATGACTGAGAAAAGGTAAATTATGAAAATATGCTTTTAGTTGCATAGGCCTCTGACAAGAAATATGTTGATAGCTTAGTATCAACAGATTTCTGTTAGGTTAGCACAAACAAATCAAAAATTTTTCAGGGAATTTAGGTTAGTCTGAAAGCCCTCCACTACATAAGTACCTGCCATCTGGCTATAGCTAAACCTTAACCTTGTCCATTGGTATGTTCTGGATGTCTTTCAAAGGAGAGTAATCTAAAAGCTAATAGTAAAAACCAGCTTTTGAAATGGCTGTCTTTTTATGAGCTGTTCAAACTGCTATGTATAATCTATCACTATGTATCACTCTGAAAATAGTGACGTGGAACATAAAAGGCGGAGTACTATCTAAATTACCACTTTTAGAAAACCTTGCTGACAAATTTGACATTGTGTGCGTGCAGGAACATTTCCTGTCAGCTGAGGGACTCCAGCTCTTACAACTAAACGAAAACGTAAATGTGTTTGGCATTCCTTCTAGGAGGTTGAGAAGAGGTCGTCCCTCTGGTGGTGTTGCTATCATTGTCCGTGCCTTGACGTTTAAATAATCGGACTTTTATGTTGCAGTGGAAATTGAAAATACTGTTGTGCTCTCAGTCTATATGCCAACAAACTACAAGACTGTCCAATCTGACAATAAGTTTAATATTGCTTGTGGATAAGTAGCTGCTGTTGCTACATTATGCGCGACAGAAAAACTTTCCTGTATTATTGCTGGAGATATGAACTCTAACCTCTCTGATGCTAATGATCTGAGAGGTCAAATCCTGCTCGCAGCCTGCCCAAGTCTGCGGGTACTGAGAGACAGAGTAGACGTATGTGCATAATTCTGGTTCCAGATCCTTGCTTGACTTTTTGCTCTGCTCTCCTGAATTGAGGACTCATGGTGACTGTGAGGTTGATATTGGCTTCTGTGTTTCTGATCACCTTCCAGTAGCTAATACCTTCATTATTAATGACCTCCTGAATAATACCCCAAATGATGCTCCAAAGGAGAAAAAGTGGTTCCAGAAGACTGAATGGCAAAAAGCTAATTTAGCCATGTTCAGGACTGTGTGTGATGGAATCCTGGAAAAGATTAAAGTTCCTTTCCAGCTACTACTCCAAAGCTTGCCAATTGCATGTGATGAGAAACAAATACTTCTAAATATCTACTTTAGTGAAATAACTCACGCCTTGCACTGTGCAGAAAAAACCGTGGTTCCTATTTGTAAAGTGAGAATTGGGTCAGAAAACCCAGCTTTGGTTGATGCGCGTCAACAAGCTAAAATGTGGTATAGTGTGTGGATTGATTTGGGCTGTCCTAAACAAGGCATTGTAAACAGTGTTCAATTGTATACAAAGCAACAGTTCTCCAAATGTCTCGCCTTACATCACTCTTGTGCAATTGATGAAAACAGTGAGTTGCTATGAGTTGATCCAAATTAAATTTGGAAATTCATCAAGACAAATTGATCAGCAAAAGCACCCAGTAATGAATCTGCCCCTAGTGAAAGTGAATGGAATAGTTATTTAACAAGCGACTTTGCTTCACCTGATCTTGAATTGGAGTGCAAGTTTGAGCGAGATTTTGATCTCTGTTCATTTGGCTATCCTTAAACTAAAAAAGAAGTACTCTAAAGGAGTAGATAATATCTGCATTTGATTCTTGGTAGAGAACTGTTAACAGTACATATAGCACTTATGTTCCGAATGATTTTTAGTTGCAGTCTAGTGTCAGATACTTTTTGTACCAGTGTAATCACCCTGTCATCAAGAAAGGTAAAGACCCATCTGAATGTTGTTCTTACCACCCATTGCTCCCGTTTTTTGTAAATTGATGGAGTTATTAGTCATTGAGGAGATAAAGTATATTTGTAGTATGCCAGATTCACAGTTCGGTTTCAAGAGAAATATTAGGCGTGAGCATGTGCATAACCTATTGTCTAATGTTTTGTTGGATGCAGATGCTAAAGGAGAAACCGTGGTACTTGCAGGCCATGACATCTGCAGGGCTTTGGGTATCCATGCACAACAGCTTGTCTCTGCATTTAAGAGAGGTCTTGACAGATCTATAATTGCTACTTACAGGAACATGTATTTTAAGTTGAAGGTTAGAGTAAGGGTAGTAAAAAACCAGAGCCAAACTGTATCCAATTTCCTTTTACCAGTACTGAAAGGCATTTGCCAAGAGGCTTTATCATCACTGCCTCTTTATAATAACAGTATCATCAAGGCTCAGAAGATGGTGAAAACGTGCTTTATTTTTTGTGGAATTGATTTGTCTCTTGTTAATTATGTCAATGACATTTTAAATCTGAGTAGATCTGTCATTGGCATAGAGAGTAATTTCAGAGTTTTGTCTAAAAAATATGCTAACATGGGCCTGGAATTCAACTCCAGCAAAAGCAAGGTGGTTGTCTTTAATTGTTGTAAGAAAGAGTTGGCACCTGTTATATTTGCACTAGGTAGTAATACTTGCTGCGTTTTCAGGCTCAGTGGGTTTGAACACGGGTTGTTCTCATCTAGTTTCAAGTTTCTAGCTTTTTGTCTAGTTTCAGTGGGTTCGAAGCTTCAACCCCATGTTTGATGCACTAGATGCACTGATCCACAATGCTTGACGTGCTAGACATGAACAACCCATGTTTAAAGATGGGTTGTTCACTGATCAGCAGGTTTGAACATGGGTTGTTCTCGTCTAGTGCATTAAGCATTGTGCATCTAGTGTATCAAACATGGGGTTGAAGCGTTGAACCCACTGAAACAAGAAAAAAACTAGAAACTTGAAACTAGACAAGAACAACCTGTGTTCAAACCCACTGAGCCTGAAAGCACAGCTACTGTTACTGCAGCAGCATCAATGACTTACCTTGGTTTGCCAATTGGGTCCTTAAAGCTACCTGGTCCTGTCTAATAAATGATCTCAAACAGAAAGTCCAAAAAGCGTATAGGATGATTTTGTCATGCAAATGCCTATCTAACCACTACATTCTAGCATGGATCTTCAATTCCTTTGCCATCCCTCACATCTTAGCTTTGTCACCTTTCTGATCTTTGTTTACTTTTGATGATAAAAAAAACAATCTGTACAGTGTTCTACAAGTTTGCAAAATATCTGCTTAGCTTTCCCCCCTGACAAAGAAACTGCCAGATTTCAGCACATTATGGACTTGATGACCCCTTTATTGTGATCACAACCAGGAGGGAAAAGTTCCTGAAATCTTTAGACCCAATGCATAGTATGTATGAATCTATAGTCAGCAATGTGTAATGGTTGTCTTTTTATGTAAATAGTTTTGCCATTGGTTTTTTGTTTTTTTGAAGTTATTGAAGTATTAATTTAAGTTGTTCATTTGTTTGATGTGTTTTATTGTTTTCTTTTCATTTCCTCTCTACTCCATTTTTACTTTTTTGTATTGTTAAAGATGGGTAATAAAAATCATTCATTCATTCAAATAGTGTTTACAACTGATAGGTCAATTAAAAAGTTGCCAGAAGGAATTGACATTTTTATATGTGATGTTGTAGGAGATGTGACAAACAGTCAAAAGAAGCAGGATAAGTTAAAAGGACATCAGGATTTTGTCAGCCAGAAAGACATTAACTTAAATTGCACTTTCCAGCAATAAGGATAAGTCCTGTGAACACCAGTCAATGATGATGATAATCAGGCCATGGGTTGCAGAGGACAACTAACACACAATAGATTTCCCTACAAGTATTCTTTGAATGAACCTTGGAGCAGTGAAACCTGCTCATCTTATTTTTCATGAACCATGGTTAAGATGGGCACTGGACTTTAAAGCACTGTTGGTAATCTAATAGTGTTCCCCACATCCCAGATGAGCTATCCTAATGTTTTGTAAAGTTGTGCTAAAAAATAAGCAAGCAGATAAACCATAACAATTAGATGTTGGAATATCTTTAATGCTTGAGCCCAAATGCCATCCAGACATGCACATACCCTTGTGCCTCTACTTTGATAGTTTCCAAATCTATTATGCAACAACAAGGTGAACCATGACAAATTGTACAATCTAACTAAAAACTAGGAATCTATACTCCAAGAAAGAAAACAAGATAAGTGATGACTGTTGGAGAGGAGTGTTTACTTTTATTTCAAGTTCATTAAAAAAAAGTTTAAAGGGAATATTCTATGGCAATAGGATGAATTACAGTAATTTCTAAATAAACTGAGAGTGCTCAAAAGAGGGATAACATTTATATTAACAGACTATTCAGGTAGCTAAGAAACAAATTTGCCTCTCTAGTCAGAATTGCATCCTGAATCCAAATTTAACATTCATTTGCATTTGAAATGAACTCTACCCTTATCCTAATATATACCAATTTAGGGTATATATTTGCTGATTAGGGGGGGGGGAGATAAAGTTTATTTCTGATACAAATGAATGGTAAACTTGGATTCAAGATGTAATTCTGACTATAGAGGTAAGTTTGCGCTTCACTTCCAGTTCTAACTAATGTGCAAATATATACACCAAGGTAAAATTCTACTTTAACTACTTTTGGCCATCTTGGAAAAGGGTTATGTTAGAAAATGAAACTTTCAGGGATGGGTCTACAGGCTAAAGTGTGTTCCCTGAAGGTAATTTGAAGTACCTACCTCTACTCCTTCTCTCTCTACAGGGTCCTGACTTTTGATGACCTTTAGAAATTGTTGTGCTATAAAAGTGAAACCTTGCAAAATAGAAATTCTGCTTAGCCTAAATGGAGTACAACAAAATTGGGTAAATTTTTACCAAATCATATTATTGAGTAACAACTAAAGTGAATATACCATTCAATGCCTTTTTTATGCTGATTACAAATATAATAATCATTTCTGTTGGGAATAAATTTTAGCCCCCCCCCCCTAACCTAACACCCACCCCCAAATGTGCAAATATACATCCTGAATTGACATAGATAGGGGGGGGGGGGCTAAAATTAATTTACGACAGAATTGATTATTATATTTGTAATCAGCATAAAAAAAGGCATCAAATGGTATATTCACTTTATTTGTAAGTCAATAATATGATTTGGTAAAAATTTACCCAAAATTGTTTTCAGCTTCACAGCCTTGCTTAATCCCAATTTAGGTAATAAGGTTTTAAAGATATGGAAAAACATTACTTAGCATAAATTTCTTAGCAGAAACTGATAACTGAAAATTAAGATAAGATGTTGTTTTGTCAAAATTTCAATAGGTAATAGGCCTAGGGTCAATATTTACCAAATCATATTATTGAGTTAGGAATAAAGTGAATACACCATTCAATGCCTTTTTTTATGCTGATTACAAATATAACAATCATTTCTATCAGAAATGAATTTTAGCCCCCCCCCCCTATATATGCCAATTCAGGGTATATATTTCTACAATAGGGGGGGGGTAAAGTTTAAACTTACCTCCCATTTATATCAGAAATAAAATTTGCCCTTACCTCCGCTAATGAAGAAATATATAGGCCTACCTTTAATTGGCATATATAGGGGGGGGGGGGGCTAAAATTCATTTCCAACAGAAATGATTGTTATATTTGTAATCAGCATAAAAAAGGCATCAACTGGTGTATTCACTTTATTTGAAACTCAATAATATGATTTGGTAAATATTTACTGGTAATAGATCTGTCATGTAGGCAAATTTCAGGACCCTTTAGAGGGAGAAGGAGTGGATGTAGGTACTTCAAAATACCTTCCCAGGTCATTTACTTTAGCCTGTAGACCCGCCTCTGAAAGTTTCATTTTCCTAACCTAACCCCTTTCCAAGATAGCCAAAAGTAGCTAAAGTAGAATTTTACAATAAACTGAATTGGTATATATAGGCATGGGGGTAAATTTCATTTCCAGTGCAAATGCATGTTAAATTTGGATTCAGGATGCAATTCTGACTACAAAAGTAAGTTTATTTCTTAGCTACATGAATAGTCTGTTAATATAAACATTACCCCAAAACATTGGATGCACATGTAAAGTAGATGGGCCTATAAAAGCAGTAAATTAATAGCCTAGCCTAGGCCTTACCTCTTCTAAAAGTTTAGTGATTGCCTCTATGTCATCATAGGTTTTCGTCATCTGGCTTATTCTCTCTCCAGATAAAACTGAGACAAAAATACAGCATTAAATTACATTTCATAACCATTAATTTATATATCTGACGAACATAACAACTGAATAAAAAATTCCATCTAATAATACACCTAGAACTAACTGTATAGACTTTTTTCTATAAAAAGAAAATAAACTCAAGCCCTACCTTCTTTTTTTTTTATATAGGTAGCGTGCAAATAGAGAATAGCTGCTTCAGTCAACTGAACACCTTAAAGAAAAACGCTACTCTCAAAGTATCAAATGAGCCACATCATAAAATATAAGGATCGCCCTATTACCCTGTGCTGTTTCAGAAGAAACATATTAACTTCTCTTATTGAAAATTCCCAATCCCAAAGCACAAAGATTTAGCATATATTATCTTTCTTTTAAATTTTACTTTAATTTAGCTCAGGAGTCGTTTTAGACAACATAATCGGGTGGGGGGGGGGGAGGGTAAGGAGCCTTAGTAGGAGTTTAAAAACATTAAAAAAAACTTCATATGTCAAAAAAACCGAGGGAGCAGCTACCACCCTGCCCAGGCCTAGAATTGCAACTGATTTAGCCCTTTCTAAAGAGGATGGAAAATAGTGTCACATTGATATGTCAAAAGCATATTCAATAGTCAGGCTTCACAACTCTATTTACGCAGAAATATCTACTTTTTATCAAGTTTTAATATTTCATCATTTATAAATTGTGATTGTAGCAATTTCCCATCAGCTAAGTGGACATATCACACTGGTTTTGTCTAAGGTTCATGGGAAACTGAACTTGTTTCTGTTTGGTGAAACATTTTCAGCTAAAGATTTGTAGACCATTTTACATTCTTTACTTAAAGATTTTTTCCTCTGTCCAATTGCTAGCTAACGGTTTTTGTTAGGATGGTGAAAGCATAAATTTTATCTAATGATCAGGATTCAAAAGTTCCTCAAGTTTCAAAAGAGCGATTACTGGTTTGAGCCCAAACTGGCTTTCTGACTCCTGATGTAGGTCAGCCCTTTACAGGTTTATCAATTCACAAAAAATGTGGGGGGACACAAAATGTGTTTTTCAAATCTACAAAAAATGAAATTTTTTCTTTTTTTTCGGTGAGAATACCAAATAAGGTATTTGGTTTAATTTTTTTTTTTCAATGAGAACACCAAAGAAGGTATTTTCAATGAAAATATTAAAAAAGGTTTTTTTTCGAAGCCGAGTGGGGCAAGAAACCTCCAATACCCCCTCCCTTCTTCTAATTGACATCCCTTCAGGGCAAGAATGACAAAATTTGAAAGAAAACTAACAAAGAAGTTCCAACAGACAGTTCATTTTTGGAAGTGATTTTAATGCAGCAATCATCTGGTGAAACAAATGTCATAAAGTTTTCGTTATTTGCTTATGTACTGTTATTTGCACTATTATATGGACTTATTTAAACTAACTATCGAAAAATTAATCAGAATTCGATGGCAAGTAATACTTTTGTCATTTATTACTGATCTCAAAAAAGAATATAATAGTAAATTTACAAAATTAGAAGGTAATCATTATCTTTGGCACTAATGCCTAAAAAAAAGCCCGTCTAATAGCCTATTACTACTGCTGTAAAAAGTTAGACAAAAACGCAAAGTATTTAAGATTCTTGTAGATCAATACGAGTTTAAAAAAAATCAACAATTATGAATTTAACACTAATATGACCGGGTCCACCATACAAAATATGACAGTTCAACAGTTTTGTGACAACCAATAATTGGAAATGATGATCTGAAATTGATAAAATATTCAAATAAAGTCAAGACAAGGGATCCTTATCTCTTTGCTTATGTGCTCAGGAGTCTTTACTTTAGAATTCTGAATAGTCAGCAACAAATTTTAAATAATTGCATAATTTTTGAATAATTGCAAAAAATTGCTGCTAAAGTATCAAAGTAGTTTTGGAAATTCTTTTGAATTTCTGTCATTAAATAGAACTTTAAATACTGTCTCGTGAATTTCCAGTTTCAGAGTCAATGCAGTAGCGTTGAATAAGTAGAGGAACGATACATCTCTTATGTATATCCCCCCTAGCCATTTCGTATAGAAAGGAGGACCACTGAAACTTGGGAGGGGTCTCGTTCGATTTGAATTTTAAAGTTTTACTGCACTTTTAAGGGCCAAAAGGAAATGGATGGCAACCATTTTACCCTTGCCCCCTGGCGCCCCGCAACCTGAGGCACTAGATCAAAATTTTGCGACAGTCGTTTCACACAGAATGATTCTGTTGAATTAGTCTCCGTGGGAGGGGAGAAATGAACCACGCAGTCCCAAGGGCAAGGGTCTCTCATTCTAAAACAAACCCATTCATCACTAATACATGTAGTTAAAAAGAAAGGGACTTCACACCTTGTTAACACCGAAATCATGTAAATAATGTAAATCTGTGTGATAAGAGGTACGAATTTCACCCTTAGGCTCCAATCAAACCACCTCCACCACCATTTTTTAGCGGAGTGGTAGACTCTTGTTGCAGACTGGCTAAAAGTTCAAACCACACTGACTGGCCCAAAGAAAAAACGATTTAAGTCTGTAAACATAGGGAAACATAATTAGTTGGTTTATTTTTACTAGTTATATTGATATCAATTAGATAGGCTGTGAAGTAATAATTTTGTCCGTTTTAAGTTTTAGCTTCGATCTTTACTTCCCTCGGAAGAACTTTTTTCTTTTAATAATCGTTGCTCTATTTTGATTAAAATTTAATGTAGCAACGACGCTGCCATGATCTTTTTTATTTATACGGAATAATTTCTGTTCGTTTTAAGTTTCAGTGTCAGTCCTTAGTTTCAGTTGAAAACTTATTTTGATGTAATTTCTAATCATCACCGATCAAGGGGAGATAAGACATTTCTAGTAAATACTGCAGACAACCTTGACAGCTACAGAAAACTTTCAGTCTATAACATAAAGTTCTCTATCCATACTTTACAAAACAACAAATATTTTTCAGGAACATTTGTTTTTCGATGAACAAAAAGTTGTTTTTACTCGGCCGACTTCGTCTGAAAAGCCATAATGAAGACAAAGCTTTATAAATAGCCTACTGACTAGCAGAAAATAGAAGGCTACTGTAACAAAAGAGAGCTGTTTAAGGGCTCATTTAAAAGCTTATATTTATACCTAATCACTGTTTATAAATTTACTTGATAGCACATTCTCCAAAAGTGCGCTTTTGGTTGTTTCCCCATTTTTCTCAAATGACAAAAGTGCCTTTTCCAATGAAATGACCAAAACCAGCTGTTTTTCATAACCTAGGCAGGAGCAAAAACAAAGGTGGCAAGGAGCTCCCTTCTCCTCAATTACTGCCGTTAGAACTAGCACACAGGCTTCAGCTCAGAGTGAAGTTTGAAGGTTCAGTTCAAAATGTTGATCATTCAAGCTTAATTTTTGGTAGATTTTCAGTTGAAAAGTTTTCAGTTTTATTTAATTTGTTTTCGGAATAATCTTTTACTTTTAAGATCAGTAGACGATTTATGAAACTTACGAAGAGGGTTTGGAGGGAGAGTATGGGTGAGGGGTTCTTATAGACCTCCAGTTAAGGGCTTTGGACCATAATTATTGCAATGATACCGTTTTATACTTCCAAACTCTTCCACTTAAGAAGTGGCATCAAAAGTGCCATTTTTAGTGTTATATGGCACTGATGGATGGTAAAGTTGATAAAAAAAAGCACGTAGATATAATTAATAGATTTAAAATGAGCCTTTCCGGGATATGTTTTAAAAAATGAGTGCATCGCGTTTGCAAAAATAGTTGATTATCTGAAAAGTAATCATAAGAAGGGACAAACCATGAATGAAAAAAAAATCCAAGCAGGAATCGAACGCATGATAATATAATCTGAAGTCCAGTGCTGTACTAACAGAATCACGCGTCTAATAATCCAATTTAATATATTGGTGTTTGTAGGACTTTAATTGCGTAGCTTATTAAGAGAAGAGGAAAAACATACGAGAGATGTTCTTGCAAACCTCCAGTTAAGGGTTCTGGACCATAATTATTACAATGATACCGTTTTATATTTCCAACATTTTCCACTGAAGAAGTGGCACCAAAAGTGTTGTTTTCAATGCTATATTTCACTTATGAATGGTAGAATTGATATAAAGCACGTAGATATGAGCAAAAGTTTTCAAATGAGCCAGTAAACATCACTCTAAGAAGTTCTGGTAGCCCTCTAGCCCTAGCTTTTCCATTTAACACATGGCACCTGTTTTAGTGCCATTTGAAACTTGCAGATGGTGGAATTTATAAGAAAAACTTAGATATGATCAATATTTTTTATATAAGCTATCAAAAATCTATCTAAGATGTTTTGGTAGCCTGCTAGCTTCACCCCTCGAGAAGGGGCGTAGAAAGTGCCTTTTTTCGTGACATATGGCACTTGCAGATGACCGAATTTATATAAATCACGTAGACATGAGAAGTAGCTTTTGAATTAGCTCTTAAGCATCTCGCTATGATGTTCTAGTAACCCATTAGGCCTAGAAAAAAGAAGAAAAAAAAAGACCGTTTTAACGTTTTTTAACTATTAGTTACTATAGGCTGTGGTTTGCTCTTTACTAGGTTGCAGCTAATGCTTCAACCAAGACAAAGAGTTCATTGCAAATTCTACCAAGAACCTAGTTAAAATTGAAATTTGTGAAATCTAATAGATGGTAGAATTTGTAAAAACCTAGTAAATATAAGCAATAGCTTTTAATTGACCCATTAAACATCTATCTATGATTGTGTGGTAGCCTGCTAATGTTTCAGTAGCTTACTCGCGAGCAGACGATTTTTGTAAACCTTCAGTTAAGGGTTCTGAAACATAACTATTACAATAGTCCCTGTTTTGTACTTCCGAGCTTTTCCACTTAAGAAGTGGCCACAAAAGTGTTATTTTTAGTGTTATTTTGTTATTTTTATTTTTTATTAGCCATTAAACGTCAACCTAAAAAGTTCTGATAGTCCAATACCCCAGCTTTTCCAATTGAGACATGGCACCAAACGCGCCGTTTTTAGTGCCATTTGGAACTTGCAGATGGTGGAATTTATAGGAAGAACGTAGATATGAGCTATAAAAAATCTGTCTACGATGTTCTGGTAGCCTGCTAGCGCCACCCCCTGAGAAATGGCCATTTTAGTGCCATACGGCACTTGCAGATGGCGAAATTTATAAAAAGCACTTAGATACGAGAAATAGATTTTGAATGAGCCAAATTGAATGTTGTTCTGGTAACCTGCTAGCCCTGCTGAAAAAAAAGGAAAAAAAAACGGGAGACAGGTCAGTGCTACAGATGTAAACAAGTGATTTTCCTTGTTGTTCAAGAAGGGGGACTGTAATTTCCCTTGCAAGGTTTTCGACCATGCTGATTCCAGCGGTACAATTTTCATTTTGATCTGACGCCATTTTCGAGGGGTTTCAGGTTTTTTTTTTTAATCACCATACATGTCTTTTCGCAATACGCTTTTACTTTTAAGACGAACCGAAATAATAGTTACCATTCCTGAATCAGTGTCAGGTGGCAATTTTTTCACTAGGCAGTTTTATTTCAAAACGTGTTTTTTAACTTTTAGTTACTATGGGCTGTGGTTCGCTCTTTACTAGATTGAGGCTACTGCTGCAACCATGACAAGATTTTTTTTTAAAGTACTAAAAAACTTTGGCGTGAAGAGCGAGGTGTTGACGATGGGACAACCCCCCCCCCCCTCATATAGGCCACGTAATAACTTCTGTTCGTTTTAAGTTTTAATGTTGCTCCTTACTTTCAGTTACAAAAGTTTTTTTTTTTTTATTTGATTTGCCTTAAGCTGAAAGTCACTAATACAACTATTATAAAAGCATTTTCTGTTCCTGTAACCTAGATTGATATTTTAATTTTTTTTGTAAACGTCATGTCAAATAATAATAATAATAAAAAAAAAACAAAAAAAAACAACAACACAATGTTCGAAACAAATATCGTTTTCGTTTGAATGTAAATCACATTCTAGCCGTTAGGGACATTGAGGGGGCGGCAGCCCTGATCTTCTCTGTGATAGTTAACTGGGGTCCGGCACATCCTCCCAGAAAATTCCACACCCCCAACGATTCATCCCGGAAAATTTTCCCACAATTTAAAATTGAGTAGCCAAAGGAAAATTAACACAAACAAAAAGAATAAAGAGAAATGCACAATTGTACATCAGCTATTATGAAAATGATGGTGGGTCATTGTGTAGGAGGGGAGAGGGGGGGTGCCAGATGCCTAAAAGAGCGAATTTCACTGCTCAAATTTTCTAAATATCCATAAACCTTCAGATAAATGTAAAAAGTTGTATGGGGGGAGGAGCAGGAATTAGTCTCTTATATTCCTTCATTTAGACTCAGTCTGAAG
The DNA here is from genome assembly GCF_049724085.1 of Artemia sp. Qi Xiang Cuo. Lineage (NCBI taxonomy): Eukaryota > Metazoa > Arthropoda > Branchiopoda > Anostraca > Artemiidae > Artemia > Artemia sp. Qi Xiang Cuo. Next base: position 30,225,842 of record NC_142805.1, read on the forward strand.
AGGGGTGCTGCCTCTTTTATTACTACGGGGAAATGTTTCTGATATTTAGTTTAAACCTTCGTTTAAATTTGCTTAATATTTCATAAAATTATGTACAATGATGTGCAAATGGTGCATGAGCTATTATGAAGCAGGGGTGGTGGACCATTTTGTTTTGAATGCCAAAATATCCTAACTCTCATTGAGCCTTTAGATAAATATTGTATGAGTTCTAGGGAGCGAGGGGAGGTAGAGGTTCTGTCTTGATCAGCCCATCAATAAAATGAGTAAATGCCTTTTAGTATCACACCTGTTTTCTGCACCTTGAACTAGTAGAAAAAGCATACACCCTCGGGGAGGGTGCTGTCTTGGTTATGGAGGCATTGGGGAGGGTGTCGTCGCGGCTATGGAGGGACCAGGGAGGGCACCGTCGTGGTTATGGAAGGTAAGCCTAAAAAATGGAGTTCTTTCAACTCTAGATTTGCCGGTTTTGACTTAGAGTTCGACTCCATGTCAATTAAATTAAAATATAATAATATCACGTGGCTAGTTAGGTTTTCAAAATAAGAGTGATTCTGCTCTTCTTATATCGATGACTGGTTACACTTAGGACCTTTCGGTTTACCTTTGTTCCCTCCCTTAATTCAGAATTTGAGGTTCAATTGACATCTAACACTCCTTGGGGATTTCAACTCAATCTCTGAAGCAGTTCATGGGCAATGGCGGACGTACTTAGCATCTTTTGATTACTATACTAGGCGTGTCGTTTCCAGAAAAATCCCATTAGCAAAATGTTGATATCTTTGCCTAGAGAACGATATCCAGAAGCTCTTAGCTGATAAGACGACCAAGACCAAACATGACCACCTTTTTTGCTATTAAACAAACAATAACAAGTATTATCATATGAAGGTAAAGAACAACATTAAACCTTAAAACGAACAGAAATTATTCCGTATAGAAAGGGGGATGCCCCCTCCGCAACCCTCCCCCCTCATTCCCGTAGAAACTTTGGAATCGATCGGAAATTGAGAGTTCTAGCGTTTTTTCTAAAAGTCAAAAGCGATTGGAGAACAACCAGCCCCCGTTCTAGAACCTTTTTGATATGTAACACCACAGGGCATCTGATCAACGTTTCGAGGCACAAATTTTGTTCAGAATAGTTTAATATATCAATAAATATGCATCCAAGGATGAAACATAACCCCAGAGCCCCGGGATAAGGGCCGTAAATTATACGAACTGTCGACTCTTTATAGATAAATAATAATAATAAAGGGGATAAATAATAGTAAAGGGGAGGGGGCATGTTTGAATTTGGAATTCCAGTGGTGTGAAACTTTCAGGAATTATTCTCTAGGTTAAAAAGATCATCAATATGTTGCTATGGGAAGGGGGAGGATTAGGAGTCTGGAAATGAGCTGCAAAAACTCAGCCGAACATTGACAGAATGTTCCAAAGTTAATTCTGTTCTACATTATTTTTATTTGTGACTCTTTCTCTGTGGCTGCTCAATATTGCACGCGGAGGGAATTTTCCGCAGAGAGAACAATTATCCGCGGGGAAAATTTTCCAAGGGGGATAGACCTAGCACAGGTCTTAAAATCTAAAATATTTTATCAGTTCTTAAAACGATTGTACCATCAATTTTTTTCTGAATAACAGAAACTTCTGGCCTAGGTCTGCATTCATTATAAAGTATACCCAAATCCTGGACTCTTAGGAAGTCTTTGACTGAATATGAATTAACCTTCGTAACAGTAATAATAGTTAATTTCTTCTTTATGGACTAGGTCTCCCCTGTCTAAATTATCGGAATCTAATGTTTGAAGAAAAAATAAAAAAAAAATAAAAAAATTAGTGTGGCCAATCTTGTTTGAAGTGCTTTGTCAATCTGGTCATTTCTTGTAAGCTTTAAGACTGATTTTTTTATTCCGACTTCCAAGTTTTTTTGATAAGTTACCACTTATTACGTAGTTTGGAAAATTCGAATTTTCTGGCCCCTGACGGAAGTAAAATGGTTTTTAAATTTTGTCTACTCAAGTCCCTTTTCTTTAATACATTTCAAATAGACTTTGGATGTCTTATAGAAACATCTTACCTGCCATCGGCCACTTACGCAGGAGTATTTTTAGGAAATAGGATAGCCAATGGCGGTTCTAGGACTGGGCATGGGGGTCTCTGCCCCCCCCCCCCCAGTTTTCTTACATACATTTCCTTTTATTTTATGTTTTACAATTATATGGTATACTTCAACCCCCAGATTATGAGGCCTAAAACCGGTACTGGTACAGTGGCACCAATAGCTTTTGCTCCCAGCATCCTAGACTTAGAAATATACCTTTTTTGGTACATTCATTGAAAAAATACTTCTTTCTTTGGTATTTTCTCGGATAGAGACGGAAAAATTAACCCCCTAGGTATATAAAAGTGTATCCCCCCCCCACACACGTTTTCGAGGATTGGTGACATTAGAGTGAGATTTTGTCAAAACCCAACAAAATGGGCAAAATAAACCAAAGATATATTAAAATTAGATAAAGCTGGATATTTTGTAAGGGTTTAGGCAGGGTTGAATCCGGGAATTTTTTAGGGGGGGGGGCGCAAAATGGGTTGATCCGATAAACCTGCGTTAGGAGGAAGTTTAATTAATGCAAACTTCTGTTAATTAAGTAAATTACACTACTTTAGACTACGTTAGGGGCCCCCTGGATCTGCCACTGGGGAAGGGCCTTAACCCCTCTGCATGTGCTTGCACGCCATCATTGGGAATTAAAGAAGGTTCAAAATCAATTAGTGTACTCATTTGAAATCTCTACTATAAGGTGATATATGCTTGTATATGTCAAGGACAGTTTCTCGTCAACTTTGTACGGCGGTTTTTAGAGGTTTAGGCGGTTTACCCAATCCTTTAAAAGTGTCAATGATATTTCTATATAGACTGGCACTGCCTATGATATTTCTTATATGTCCTTTTGAAAATCTGCATGCATAGTTTTTTTTTCGTTGTATTGAAAATCCCCCTAAACGTTCCCTAAAAGTTTCACCTTAATACCCTTAGTGTAGTTAGTTACAGTAACTGTAGTGGTAGCATTAATGTTATATGCATTGCCTTTTGGTGATTAAATAAAAAAAACAAGGTTTTTTCAACTGAAAGTAAGGAGCAACATTAAAACTTAAAACGAACAGAAATTATTACGTATATTGACTAGGTTCGCCCCCTAGTCACTACCTTGCTCTTTACGCTAAAGTTCGAATTTTGTTCCAATTCTTAAAGAATGAGCAACTTCAACCCCTGAAGCACAAAGACCGTTTAATAAGAATAAATAAATCTTTTGAAAGTACTAAAAAAAACTTTAGCGTAAAGAGCAAGGTATTGACTAGGGGGCGAACCCCTCATATACGTAATAATTTCTGTTCGTTTTAAGTTTTAATGTTGCTCGTTACTTTCAGCTGAAAAAATTTGTTTTTTTATTTAATTTCTGATCGTTTTTTAAATAATACTATCAAATCCGGCGCCCCCTTCATAATAGCCTGCTTTAATTGAAAAAGTTAAAAATTTTCTTTTATAAAAATGTAGTTTTGGCACTAAATGACAAAATTTTGACCTAATCTGGGAACACAGATCCGAAAAAGCGGCGAGATGACAACCAAAAGTGCCACTTTGGCAACTTTCCTGTTGAGTAAAACTGGTTTCATACTGATGGAAAGCGCAATAGCGCTGCCTAAGTAAAGAGCGATGTGGGCACAATGTTTTTTTTTGGTTTCTTTAGACCAGGGCACTTGGTATAGAAGGAGTTGTCGTAGAAGCTTCGAAAGGAGCTCATTCAATTGAAAACTGAAAAGGATAGTGCCATTTTAATAGTCAAAAGTCATTGGAGGGCAACCAGCCCCCCCCCCTCCAAGCTCATCATTTCTCCAAATACATCCGATCAAAATTTCGAGATAGCCATTTTGTTCAGCGTGGTTGAAATGTCCGGAAATTATGTCTTTGAGGATGACAACCCCCCCCCCCCCGCTACAGCCCTAAGGACAAGGGCTGTAACTTGTGTCCTGGGGCATATAAGGTTTTGGAAGAAAGGGTAGTCGTATAAGCCTTGAAGGAGGCTCATTGGATTGGTAATCACAAGTTCTAGTACATTTTTAATAGTCAAAGTGATCAGAGGGCAGCTATCCCCCCACCCACACAGGCCGTATTTTTCCAAATGTATCTGATAGAAATTTTGAGATCGCCATTTATTAAAAAAAAATAGTACAAAAATCATAGGCAGCGCAATTGTGCTGCCTAAGTAAAGAGCGATGTGGGCACAATGAATTATTTTTTTTGTTGTTCTTTTTGCTTTTTTATACCAAGGCACTTCGAATAGAAGTAGTTGTCGTAGAAACTTCAAAAGGGGCCCGTTTGATTGGAAATTGCAAGTTTTATTGCTCTTTGTAATAGTTGAAAGTGACTGGATGGCAACCAGCCCCCCCCCCACCCATCATTTCCCCAGTTATACCCAATCAAAATTTTTTGATACCCGTTTTGTTCAGCGTAGTTGAAGGGTCCAGTAATTATGCCTTTGTAGATTAAAAAACCACAAAGAGTCCTTTAGGGCAAGGGTTGTATGTTATGCCCCGGGGGCGTATAAGGTTTTTATGAAAGGATGGCTGGATAAATTTCGGAGGGGGCTCATTAGATTGAAAATTAAAAGTTCTAGTCCCTCTTTTAATAGTCCAAAGTAATTGGAGGGAAACGAGCCCCCATCTTCCCTCGCCCAACATTTCCCCAAGCACATCCAATCAAAATGTTGAGATAGTCATTTTGTTAAGCATTTTTGAAAGGTCCAGTATTTATGTTTTTTGGGAATGACAACCACCAAGGCCCTAAAAACAAGGGCTATAAGTTATATTAGTTGCCCATTGTTAATATTATTTAAGGTTTTTTATGGAAAGGGTGGTCGCAAAAACTTCGGATGTGGCACAATCTGTTGAAAATGAGAAGTCCTAGTGTCCTTTTTAAGTGGTAAAAAAGGATAGAAGGGCAACTAGCCCCCCATGTCTTTTTCCCAAATGCACTCGATAGAAATTTTGAGATAGCTAATTTGTTCAAAATAGTCCAAAGATCATATAAAAAGGCCTTCGGGGTTGAAATAGCCCCCCAGAACCTGGGGGAAAGGGTTATAAGATATGCCCCGAAAGCATATAAGGTTGTTATTGAATGGGGGGGGGAGGGGGGGGGGTCGTATAAACTTTGAATAGGACTTTGGAAATTGAAAGTTATAGTGCTTTTTTAAGAGCTAAAGTGAATTAAGGGCAACCAGGCCCCCCACGGCCATCATATTCCAAAACAAACATTCAATCAAAATTTTGAGAGGTCTTCTTTCTTTAGCATTGTTGAGACATCCTATAATTATGTCCTTGGGGACGTCAACCCCCTCACAGCCCCCAGAACAAGGGCTGTAAGTTAGGCAATTCGTTCACTGTTTACATAATATGTTATTGAGAAAAGTATGCATGTTTGACCTTTACATTCCAAAAAGACAAAGGGCATTCAGGTGAACCTTTCAGAGATGGTTGAGGAGAGTAATGAATAAAATCAAAACACGTTATGTGTATAGAGGCTTTCAAAAGGACAAAACTCAGGAATGACTGAGTATATTAATTTGGAACTTTCAGGAAATGATAAGGGAGATGATCAATTGACCAAAAAGTTAATATCTGTAGGCTATTACTACTGCTAAAACTACCACCACTACTACTGCTTCCACTACTACTACTACAACCACAGTACTGCATTTAAAATATTGAGAGGAAGCTTGAACTAAATCAAAAGGCGCTATGTACATTCACATTGTCAAAAGAGCGTATCTCAAGAATGGACTTGAGTATTAAGTTGGAACTTTTAGAAAATGCTTAAAGGGAAAGATCAATTGACCACAAGGCAATATGTGATGCTACTACCGCTTCTACATTTACTACTACTACTACTGCTGCTACTTCAACTACTACCTCTATTGCAACTACTTGTAAAGCTAAGAGCATTAAGATGAAAATCACAAAAGTATATAAATATACAGGTTATCAAAAGGGTATATCAGCAATGTCATAGCAACTCTAATTGTATTAAGATGGAACTTCCAGGACTTAATGAGAATGATGTTCAAATCAAACAGTTCGTAACAAACAGTAAGGAGCGAGCCGGCTCAATAGTAACCGAAACTCCAAAAAATAGAATTTTGATACCAATAAATACATCAAAAGAATCAGATTTTTATGCGGATTTCAAATATATAATTTTCATCAAGTTTAGTCTTACCCTTATATTTGCCTTATTTTCGAAAAAAAAGAGGAAACACACCCTAAAAGTCAAAGAATCTTAATGAAAATCACGTCATCAAATTCAGCGTATCAGAGAAACCTACTGTAGAGGTTTCAAGTTCCTATCTGCAAAAATGTGGAATTTTGTATTTTTTGCCAGAAGAAAGAACACGGATGCGTGTTTTTTTCCAGGAATGATTGTATCGACCCATTGGTCCTAGAATATCGCAAGATGGCTCATTCGAACGGAAATTAAAAGTTCTAGTGCTCTTTTTAGTGACCAAAAAATTGGAGGGCAACTAGGCCCCCTCCCAAGCTCATTTTTTTCCCATGTCACCCGATCAAAATTTTGAGATAGCCATTTTGTTCAGCATAGTCGAAAAATCTAAAATCTAATTATCTCTTTGAGGATGACTTAATCCCCATAGTCCCCGGGGGAAGGGCTGCAAGTTATGAAGTTTGCCTATTGTTTACTTTAGTATTGGTTATTGGGAAGTGAATCCCCCTTGTTCAAAAATTCAGCCCTTGCCAATTGCGCCTATTATATTTAACAGTTTTAGTGAAAGTGAAAATTATATTCTGAACTTTATTGCTCACGCCCCAAAGTCTCACAGGAACGTAGGCCTGAATTCAATAGCTTTGTAAAACAAAAATATATTTCTTCTTTATAGCCTAGTTACTTAAATCGGTTAAGCTTTATATTAACGGACTATTCAGGTAGCTATGAAATAAACTTACCTCTATAGTCAGAATTGCATCCTGAATCCAAATTTAACATGCATTTGCATTGGAAATGAACTTTACCGCCACCCCTATATATACCAATTCAGGATATATATTTGCACCCGGGGGGGGGGGGTTAAAGTTCGTTCCTGACACAAATGAACGTTAAATTTAGATTCAGGATGCAATTCTGACTATGGCGGTAAGTTTGAACTTTACCCCCCCCCCCCACTAATGTGCAAATATATATGGTATAGATGATTGGTATACTGAATATATGGTATAGATAATTAGTAGGTAAGTGAGTGATATATCGGCCAAGTGAGTGACTCAAAAATTTGGAAAATTAAAATTTGTTCAGAATGCGGGGCTGAGCTTAGGCAATGAATAGGTACTATTTGGAAGATGAAGATGGCTTTAAATGATTGTTTGCCTGTTATTACAAGCCAATTAATGGCCCTGTGTCAATTCTAAATTCTTGGTCAACCTTCCTAAGACCATAGGCGGGCGTGCCTCGTCTGCCTCTCATTCCAGGCAATATAATGGTTCTATGTCAATTTTAAATTCTTGGTTAACCTGCTTGCGACTCTAGGCAGGTGTGCCTTTCCAAAAACTAACACACAAGTACTTATCCAATAAGAGAGTCATATTTACTCTCACCATTTACCCGTGCCATTTAAACATTTTTGCCTCTCAATTACTCGGACTATCTGTCTTGGCCTTTTCCTAAAATTAGCCATGTCTTGATGCCTACTGAAAAAAAAATTGATTTTCAATCCAGGTGGACTTGATTTTCGATTTTCAATTCACCCCTATATATAGGGGTAGGGGGTAAAGTTCATTTCCGACGCAAATGCATGTTAAATTTGGATTCAGGATGCAATTCTGACTGAAGAGGTAAGTATATTTCTTAGCTACTCGAATAGTCCGTTAATATAAACTAACCCCTTAAATTATCGTTACACCTACTAAAGTAAAGTACTCACATTTACAGGAGGAGAATTCCGTCGGCTTTTCCACATGAAATTTACACATACTCTTCCAATCTTATCATTTGACAACTGAACTAATTAAAATAGACGGGAACGAACGAAAATTTTAATGAATGTCGCAGTTTAGACTTGATCTTTCACCTACAAGCATGGCAGGGGTAAAACTTGTGTAGTTACCTACGAATCAGGTTTACCGTGGGTCATATCACGTAGTCTATGAGACCAGTACCTGCTTTTGCCATCAGCAATACTTGTTTTGATACTTATTCAGCAGCATTTGTGCCGATATGTTCGACTTATTAGCATCCTTTCATCACGTAAAGTGATTTCCTGACACTTCATTATAATCAGATTGTAGTCATTAGAATAATTTAAGTCTTGACCCGATGGATGAAAATGGCTGGTAACCAGTGGCGGATCCAGGGGGCGCGCGCCCCCCTCCTAGCATAGTCTAAAGTAGTGTAATTTACTTAATTAACTCAAGTTTGCGTTAATTAAACTTGCTCCTAACGCAAGTTTATCGGATCAACCTATTTTGCGCCCCCCCCCCCCATTTTTTTATCGGACCAACCTACTTTGTGCCCCCCCCCAAACAAAATCCTGGATCCGCCCCTGCTGGTAACCAGTACCTAAGTTCCTTCAAAAGTCGCTTAAAGAAACCAAAAAGCAATTAAAGAGACCAAAATACTAGAATGACAGGATTTTTGTGCGTTTAGCACATAGGTCTATACATCTCTACCTAAATCCGATGGTGCCTAAAAGCAAGGCCGTATCCAGGGGGGGGTTACCCGGTTTGACCCCCCCCCCCCGAAATTTTTTGACCGACTCGAAAATAAGTCGAAAATTAGTAAAACCTAGTTAAAAATCAGTAAAATTAGTCGAAAACTGAGTCAAAAATTAGTAACCCCCCCCCCCCCAAAAAAAAAATCAAAAATTAGTAAACCCCCCCTCCCTGAACAAAAATCCTGGATACGGCCCTGCCTAAAAGGGTGATACACTGCGTTTCTGCCCCATGGCCCTAGGGGTGTCAATTGAGAATCAGGGGTTAATTGTCTATTGTGCAATGGGGATGGAGACTGACACCAGTTAGCCCCCTCCCCCCAGCTGAAATTTTTTGTCTTCAAAAATCTTGTCAAAACTAAGACAAGCCTACATAATTCAAGCATCCACAGAAACGGGTCACTTTTAAAAGACATTTAGTATTAAATAAAAAGACAAGTTTTTTCAGCGCAAAGTAAGGAGCAACATTAAAACTTAAAAACCAGAAATTATTATATATATCAGGGGGTTTTTCCCCTCCTCGACATCTCGCTCTTCACGCTAAAGTTTTTCGGTACTTTTAAAAAGTTACTTATTGTTCTAATTAAACGACTGTTAACCCTTGTCTTTCAGGAGTCATTTTTAAAGAATCATGACAAAATCTAAACTTTAGCGCAAAGAGCAAGGCATTGAAGAAGGGAAACCCCCCCCCCCTCATATATGTAATAATTTCTGTTCGGTTTAAGTTTCAGTGTTGCTCCTTACTTTGAGCTGAAAAAAAAACTTGTTTTTTTATTTAATTTCTGATCGTTTTTTAAATAACTCTAGAAAATCTGGCGGAAAAATTTCTCTCCCCATGGAAATATCCTCTGGACAGTTCAATCCTGGTGAAAATTTACCCCGGACAATTACCCTTAACATGTCCACGCGTAAAATTGAGCCGACAAAGAGAAAGTAAGGTACATTAAGAAATTTTGTATAAGAAGTCTGGCCAATTCACCCAGGATAAATTTCCCCTAATAAGTTCATTCCCTGGAAACTTCCATCTCCTTGTAGATTCTCCCCGTGCAAAATCCCCCCAGCAAATAATTCGTCCTCTCCTCCCCACCAGAAAAGTACATGCATACTTCCCAATAACAAATACTATACGCAACCAATATGCAAATATTATAACTTAAAGACATTTCCCCAGGGGCTGTGGGAGTTCATGTTATATCCAAAGATATAGCTATTGGGCCTTTCAACTATGCTGAATAAAATAGCTATCTCAAAATTTTGATCGGATTATTTTGAGAAAAAAGTGGAGTGGAAGGGGGCCTACTTGCCCTCCAATTTTGCTGGTCGCTTAAAAAGGGCACTAGAACTTTTGATTTCCGTTAGAACGAGCCCTCTCTTGATGCTCTAGGCCCACAGGGTCAAACACAACAAACACAAACAAATAAACACGCATCTGTGATCTCTCTTCTGGCAAAAAATACAAAATTCCACATTTTTACAGACAGGAGCTTGAAACCTCTAGAGTATGGTTCTCTGATACGCTGAATCTGATGGTGTGATTTTAATTTAGATTATATGTATTTTAGGGGGTGTTTACCCCTTTTTTTGAAAAATGATGCAAATTTTCTCGACTTGTAACCTTTGGTGGGTAAGACAAAACTTATATATTTGAAATCATAATAAAAAATCGAATTCTTTTTATATAATTAATGGTATCAAAATTCCGTTTTTATAGTTTTGGCTACTATTCAGACGGGTCGGTCCTTACCACTGTATATATAATTAGCAGTAAGTTTACCACAGATGATTTCTGGCTCTTCATTCTCGGTGCGAACAAAAAGCTCCTCCCACTTCTTCATGCATTAGCGGGTTAGTGTGTATGCGTCAATAAATGAGAAATGGTTCGAAATTGTATGATTCGTAATTGCGAAAGCAGAAAAAAACTTGGTGAGCCAGCCAAGTGGTTTGCAACTGTCCCATCTCACAGGTATGACTTTAATATATTATTTATATACAGTTGACTTAACTGATTGGCCTTTGTAGGATTTCTAAAAAAGGGGGCGGGGGGTTGATGAAATTTGTGAAAATAAGGAAAAATGTTTTTCATTCTAATAACCGGTGGAATAGATGTGATGGTTTCAGGGGCGGATCCAGGATTTTTTAGGGGGGGGCGTAAAATAGGTTGATCCGATAAACTTACGTTAGGAGCAAGTTTAATTAATGTAAACTTGCGTTAATTAGGTAAATTACACTACTTTGGACTAAGGTACGGGGGGGGCCCCCCCTCCCCTCTTGATCCCACACTGGATGGTTTATCATTTTTTTTTTCACGTCGTAATATTTATTTTCTCAGATTGTAGTTCCAGTGTGACTTTAAAAAGGCTAATTACCTGTTTTGGGGGAGAACCGAGATAAGAGCTAGTTTCGTTTTCAATCAATGTTTTCGCATGAAATGGGCAGGCCTTCTCTGAAATTTAAAGAATTAACACCTCTGTCTGAAAATCTTTGCACTTTGTGAATTTAGATAGCGATAAGGGTTCATGATTGAGAACAGTTTAAATATTTGATTATCTCTTTTTTTGTACAAAGGGGCAAAAGTTTTTAAACTATATATATATATATATATACATATATATATATGATCAGCTTACGCAATTAGGTAACCATAGGTAACCCCATGTTCACCTGACCTTGCATAGTAAATTAGGGTTAATAATATGCGCTCCGATCAGCTTACGCAATTAGGTAACCCCATGTTCACCTGACCTTGCATAGTAAATTAGGGTTAATAATATGCGCTCTTATCAGCTTACGCAATTAGGTAACCCCATGTTCACCTGACCTTGCATAATAAATTAGGATTAATGGGCGCTCGAGGTATGGTATAGGAGAGTGCAAGATTGTCAGTTCAGCTCAGTTCAATTTCGGACTTGGCTAAGAGAAGAGCGATTTTCAACATGAAGAGGAAGTGTGACATTACGTCGTTTTTCGCGCCCAAGCGGACCAGGGGTGTTTCTGACAGTGGCATTAGCGGGACGTCTGCGGAACATTCATCTACACCTGTGGATCTGAAGGGCAGTGGAGCCATCGTTGAAGCTTCTGAATCACGCACACTGGAACCAACCACGATGCAATACGCACTTGCACCAACCCAGTCTTTGTCGTTGTTTGCAAATGACATCAGTCGTTTTGTCAACAAATCATCCAGTCTCAATTCCAATTATAAACTTTGTTTGCTGAAGAGCCCTTGGACTCCAGATGTCTCCTAGATTTTTCCAGTATCCGAAAAACGGAAGATGAAGTTTCAGTTAACTTGGCTCGCTCGTTTCAGTTGGTTGTACTACTCTCCGTCTGAGGACGCTGCTTTTTGCAGATTTTACGTTCTGTTCTCGTCAGAGACAGCTGGCGAAGGCTGCCACCAGCGCTTGGGGAATCTAGTCACCAAACCATTCAGGAACTGGAAAGGTGCGATAGAGTGCTTCACAGCTCACCAATAAGCACAGTTTCATAGAAAGTGCACCATATCGGCTGAAAACTTCATTTCTGTCTCGGAGAAAAGGCAGGACAATATCGTGCACCAACTAGACGCAGCGAGGAAGCGCAGGTTCAAGAAAATCGCCAGAAGTTGCGACCAATTGTTGAGACGGTAATATTTGAGACTAAGGACTGGAGATGACTCGTCCAAGGACGAGAGGTGACCGGAGTATGCACGCAGACGATCCAGACCTTCTCAACCACTATAGAACCTCGCTCTTTATTCCTTTCCTGGACCACTTCACTTCCGAGCTGAAACAACGATTTGTGCTTCACCAGAACCTGCTGTCAAATCTCAGCGTCCTTTCTCCTGCCAAAATTGTTTTTTGTCGATCTGAAGGCATTAAACCTGGAGTCATTGGTTGAATTGTATGGCGATATTATTCCCGAGCCATACCTTCTGTAGCAAGAAATTGAGCTATGGCACATCAAGTGGGAGAATGTTCCGGTATCAGATAGGCCTACTTGTGCTGTGTCTTCGCTTCAGGCATGCGACGCTACCTTTTTTCCAAATGATTTTCTTCTTCTGGCTGTTCTTGCGACGTTACCTGTTAGCACTGCTACTCCGGAAAGAAGTTTCTCAACACTCAGAAGGCTCAAAACCTGGCTGAGAAATTCAACAGGAGAAGAACGATTGAGTGGCTGAGCCCTCCTTGCAGTCCATAGGGACGTTGACAACTGCCCTGGCATCTTGACATCTGTCATCGACATTTTTGCAGGGAAGAAAAATCGTCGCCTGGATTTCGTTTTATAGATATTCGCCCTTACTTTTAGCTAAAAAAAACTAAAAAATATATAGACTACTTCTAGCCTACTATTTAGCTTCTTTTTGCGCCAAAAAAAAAAAGCTTGTAGTATTTAACTGTACGTAAATACTTGTCTTTTTTTTGCGTTACTAAAAAAAAAAAAAAATGCCCCTTAAAGATACGAAAGTATGCCTAGTGGACGCGTCCTCGTTCGCAAGGAGCAGACTAACGGTCTCGAGCTCACGTAAATGTTGCTCGAGGATGTTAGACAAAGTCTATGGGAAAAAATCGGGTAAATCCCCCCCCCCCCGAACAAAAATCCTGGATACGGCCCTGATATATATGTATATATGTATATATATATATATATATATATATATATATATATATATATATATATATATATATATATATATATATATATATATATATATATATATATATATATATATATATATATATATATATATATATATATATATACACACACACACATATATATATATATATATATATATATGCGGATGGATGCATGCACATGCATGCATGCATGCATGCATGCATGCATGCATGCATGCATATATATATATATATATATATATATATATATATATATATATATATATATATATATATATATATATATATATATATATATATATATATATATATATATATATATATATATATATACATATATACATATATACATACATATACATATATATATATATATATATATATATATATATATATATATATATATATATATATATATATATATACATATATACATATATATACATATATATATATATATATATATATATATATATATATATATATATATATATATATATATATATATATATATATATATATATATATATATATATATATATATATATATATATATATATATATATATATATATATATATATATATATATATATATATATATATATATATATATATATATATATATATATATATATATCAGCGCGTACAAACAGCTCCTCTCATTTGATGTGCCATCAGCGGTCCAATTACCCTGGAACATGTATTTTGGCAGAAACTTTCTCAAAATGCCTTCGACACTAACTAGAGACCCCGAAACCTACTTGTAGTTCCCGAGAACATCTACTAAAAACATTGCACTACTAATTACCGATTTTCATATATGTATTGGAATATACTAATTTAAAATTAGTTTCTTTAAAAGTTAGTGTTCCAACGTTGAAGCAAAGTTTCGCGTTCAAGAAAAATCTGACTTGTCTACTCGTGAAAAGATCTAATGTCGCTTATGTTTCTACGTTCTCTGGAGCACTCGCACCTCGGTCTGGGTTTTTATAATGGGTGAGATAGGGAACGATCATACTGCCTATCATATATACAGTGGTCCTTACTTACAGTTCGTTATCACGAACTGTTTGCTATCTTAGCCTTTATGGTACTATGTGGCTCATTTTGCACTGTCATTTTCACTTGACTTGGAAAAATCAGCTCCAACTTATGGTATTTTCATTGAAAAATGGCTGTTGTTTGGTACTTCTGTTGAGAAAGTTGAAAAAAGAACAAATTTGTCCTCTCTTGATTTTAACATTTTTGCCCCCCTTAATTTTCGTGAATTGGCGTCGCTGCCAAGTCCTCCTGGAAGATTTGCAAAATTCGTTAAACTTTTGGCACTTTTCTGGACTAATTTGTTTAGTACTTGCTCCTTTGTGGCAGTGGCGGATCCATGGAGGGGGTTAATTCTTTCATTAATGCGTTGATTAAACTTGCTCCTAACGCCCCCTAAAAAGATCCTGAATCCACCCCTGCTTTATGAAATAGCTTGGAAGTGTCTCTCCCCCTTCCCCAACTCCTGAAAAAATGTGAGTACCCATGAGGCCCACCTATGGTTTTATGTGTGTACCTCTAAGGGTCCATGAAGTGACTGATTGTGCGACCCCTGTATCGCTTGTCTCAATGGATGAAACATCTTTTTTTTCTTTTTTTCTTAGGAGTATTCATGTCTTTCGAGGAAGAATTATTGAATCCATCTCCCTGTAAGTTCCAAAAACACCTGATGTTGGTCTGAAAAAAAACCCAGGTTGTGATGAATATAGCGTTTTTATCAGTCTTGCCTTCCGTCGAAGGAAGTTTTAAGGTTCTCATTCCCTAAATAGTCCAGCAGAACTACGAAAAAAGATCATACCTCGGCATCTGAGCAATATGTTTTTGGAGCCAAAAGTGTTCGGAAAAGTTTCTTTAATAACATATCCAAAATTAGACAAAATTAGCCTTGCAGAAATACCCCTTTTTTACGGAAAAGAGGGGGTTAGGGGAGGGGGGGGGGGAAGAATCTGAAATTTAAATTTCTCCAATATTTTCTGAATTGAAAGGTTGGCTTCTATTAATTGCAGTCCAGGGAGGTCAAAACCGATATCAGAATTGGAAAATTCTATCACTTAGTACCCCATCTCCCCCAAGCCGAGGTCAGAAGGGGTAAAAATACCATTTTTGGTTTTATAATAATATTATACATAATTGAAATAAAAATAACAATTGAAAGGTCGTTTCCTATTAATTCAAGTTATGGGAGACCAAAAACGACATCAGAATTGGAAAACTCCATCACATAGTACCCTATTTTCCATGTTTTTAATTATGAATTATATCGTTATAATACCACAAATTGTATTTTTGCCCCTTCTGACATCGCCTAGGAGGAGATGAGTAGGAAGGGCACAATGACTCCGGTACGAACACCGTGCTGCCATCTACAATTTAGTCTAACGCCGACAGGTTATAATTTATTCAAGGATTATCGATCGAGTCTAATGGAGTCAAGGTCAATTGATTTATTTGTTGTTTCCATGTGTATTGTCTCCGGAGTGAAGTTCGCACATGCACATTAACGGGGGAGAGATGTATTGATCTAGGACTCGAGGGGGAAGTGGATTTCTGAGAAATTGATTTACATAATCGGTGGGGGAAGGTATTCATCCGATAACGGGAAACAGGATCACGTGTCTTCTTCTAATCCAATCAGGGATATTATGTAAAGTTTCCTATTACATCTCAATTTGCCCTTGAGATTTTGTATATAACGGAATTGCGTTGTGATTAAACTTTCACAAAGTTCTAAGACACCATGGATAAAGTATCGGATATTATTGACTTGGAAGCTTTGGCTACATCGATTTATAATGTGAGTCCTGCATAGTAAATTTTCTTAGTTTATTTCCAAATAAAATTAAAAATAGTCCCCCTCAAGTAAGTTCAGTGTATACCCCCCACCCCAATACAAACTCCACTATATGATGTTTATACTCGATAGAAAGCGTAAAATACGCTCTATTTCCCATTACTTAAACCCCATCCTCCCCCCCCCTGTTTACAACTTTAATTCATTCATTAGAAATAATTCTTTTACTCAAAAAATGCCATTTTCCCATCATGCATTTAAAATTATCAAATAGAATGTGCTCTCTTTACGGTCAAGACAAAACACTGTGGGATTAAGGCTTTAATCCTCTTATAAGAGGGAAGTTTCATAGACAACCTTTGCACGGAAAGAGATTATTGTTAATTAAGCTTGTGTTATTTCAAAGCTTTGTGTAATTCTATGTTGTCTGAAAGAACAGAGAACAAATTGTCTGCAAAATTAATATAGATATTTAGGACTTTATGTAAAGATATTCAGGACTTTTTTAATTAGAAACTATGTAAAAGGAAGAGTGAAACGAGTTATTTCCAAATTAGGTCTAACAAATATTTTTAGGACATTATGTAAAAGGGGAGAGGCGGGGAAGGGGCAATGCCTCAATTCTAACACCTTCATTGTAAGGTGAAAACAAACTGTTTCTTTGCGTGAAAAGTTAGGGGGGGTTTAAGAAAAAGATACGTAGCTTTATCATGCGTAAATTGAATAGCATTTTTATCTACGATCGCAAATTTTAGGCCTACAGCTATGTGTTAAAAATCTTTTTATCTTATTTAAAGCCTATAGACCGGAACATTTAAAAAAAATTTCTAAATGGTTAAAATAGAAACAATGATTTCTATCCTAAGGCTACAGACTACTGTTTGTCAAGATTGATTTTTTCACAAGTTCTGCAATAAAAATATTTGATTTCTGAGCCTAGTATATTTCTTGCAAAATTTTCACTGTTTGCTTTGCTGAAAAGGGGGGGAGAGGCTTCTTTGCGATAAATGCTTTTTAGACAAAATTATGGTTAGGGGACGGGGGGGACTAATTTTTCTTCTGTAAAAAAAGGGAATCATTTTTCCATACTCAATTTTTTCTTCTTTTTAAGGACAATTATGAAGAATGCGTGCCCCCTCCATCAAAGAGAGCAAGAGAGGGAATGATGGCAGCCCGTATGCAGTATGGTCAAAAATTCCATACAAGGACAATGCCGGTTCCTTTACACAGGATCTGGAGCAACCTCTGACTGCTACTTTTAATGTCCGAGCGACATCGCCAGTACCGGCATCTATACAAGCCACTCTTCATCAAGCCTCAATGCTGCCTGGCAGTCAAGTTACAGCCTCGGCTGCACGAGCCCGGTATATCGCCTCGGCCCGGCTCCGAAAGATCGTGAGGTTGCCCCCCATCATGCTTTTCCAGAGTTTTCAAGAGCTGTCTCGTCTATTCAAGATCAGGAGGTTGCCCTCCAGCATGCATTGCCCGAGTTTTCAAGAGCTGTCCCGTATACTCAAGCTCAGGAGGTTGCCCCCCTTCATGCTTTGCCAGGGCCTTCAGGCACACAAGTGCAGCCAGAATTTGGACATGTAAGCATTTTTACCTCTACTTTCTACCAGGTTATAGAAATATCTAAACAAACCTATTTTTCCACCTAATACAAGCTTGTCGAAGACATTAAAATGTTACTTTCGCTATAATCCCCCCCACACCCTTTTTTTTAAATTTCAATGCTCCCTCCCTTCAGAGATACCTAAATATAATGTAATTTTTTTTGCTTGTCAAAGAAACCGCTTTTTTTCTCTGCCTACTGCAGACATCTTCACTTTTTTTCAACCACATAATAATATTTTTCGCTAATTTCTAGTTTACTGTTAGAGAGTCTTTTATCTCACCATTTGAAACTAATAATGCTATTTTTCCTTAGAATATTATAGCTTTCCTCGAGTTTTAAGGGACTTAGAAGTAAGGCCTTCTTTTAGGCCATTCTTTTCAAAACAGTAAAAGCGTGTCAGAGATATTAAAAGATATTGTTCCCCCTTTTAAATCAGATCAATTATTGCATATATTCAGCCTACTGAATTCTCACAGCAAAGCCAAAAAAGGCACTATATCCCGGACACAATTTCCCCATAGCAAAATCTTTGCGATATAAACTGTATTATTTAAAAATAATTTTCTATCGGAAAGAGTTGTATATCATGAAGGAGTTATGCTATCAAGTAAAGACCCCAGTTTTTTTCAAAGCAGATATAGAGTCTTAATATGAAATTTTTTGACTATGTTGAACAAAATCAAAACCTTTTATGTCATCTTTTAGATTGTATTAAGGTGGAACTTTCAGAATATATATAGAGTAGGAAACCAAATGCTACTAAGCGCGTTTTAAATAATAATCCAATTTTTAAAAATAGGGACGATTTAGAAACTTTGAAAATAAGCAATTTTTCTTTTATAGGCTGTATTAGTACCTTATTTGCCATCATCATTCTCATCGATTGGAGAAGGAGAAGACGTGCCTCTGAATCTCTCAAACAATTCAACATGGAATGATATCATTTTACAACAAATTCCAGATAAACATTGACAATTTTTTAACCGATTATTTTAATGTTGAGTATAGCGCAGTTGAGCAGGGGGACTTGAGTCCAAATACTTTACAAATTTTAGAGGATTTTACCCTGGAATTAACAGGGAACCCACTGATTACATACTTCCACCTCAAACAACTGAAGTGGCTTCCCATGGCCCTATTATTGAACTATGTGGGGGAGGCGGTGGTGATAATATACAAGAGGGGGAGGGTGAAATGTCTTCAAACAATCCTATTGATGAACAATGTGGGGGGGGGGAGGGAGTGGTGATAATATACAAGAGGGGGAGGGGGAGGGTAATATCCAATTTACATCATTTCCTGATTTTCAAGTCTCAAACTCAATTTTAAATACAA
This sequence comes from Artemia sp. Qi Xiang Cuo, assembly GCF_049724085.1. Classification (NCBI taxonomy): domain Eukaryota; kingdom Metazoa; phylum Arthropoda; class Branchiopoda; order Anostraca; family Artemiidae; genus Artemia; species Artemia sp. Qi Xiang Cuo. The sequence goes on from NC_142805.1 coordinate 30,245,013, forward strand.
TAGTTGTTTACACTGCAACTTCTGGTGACCCTTTTAATTCACTTTTGGGTGGTAATTTTGTGTTTGACCCTGTAGAAATTTTTCATGAATATGTCGATAGAATTCATGCACTGCTAGAAAACCAAATTCAGTTGTGGGAAGGTAGGGATTCAATTAAGGTTTCTATTGTTTTAAAGGTGTTTTATTTAAATGAGGGAAAAAGTTAGGTTTATCATCATTATATACACACCGAGATGCGAGTGGTCTATCCCCATTTAGAAAATTTTGAGGGTGTGTTTTCGGAGTGGATAGGGCACATTGTTACGCATCTCGAGAATTATAACGAAAACGGAAATGGGTTTGTAGTTTTATTTGTTGAACATTTAAGCGTTAATATTTGTAAATTTAAAAAAAAAGATTTTATTTTAAGAGGGGGGGGGGGGCAGGTGGGGCGTCCGAGGTGTAAATAGTTTTAAAATATAATCCCGATTTAGAAGGATGTCAGGGCGTTCAGCGAATCATTTTTGAAACAGGTCAAAAATGTTTCAAGTACGCTTTCCTTATATCAGCATTCGAGCCTCTAGCCCGTGACGCTACCAAGACAAATTTAGAATACTGGGCTGTGCATGGGAAGGAGGGGTCCGATTTTCCCATTGTAAATTTCACTTGTTTAGAGGGGAAATACCCAGTAACATCCTGGTCTATTGACATTTTTGAAAGGGCCAATGCCCATTTAAATATCGGCGTTACTGTGGTTCAATATGAAACTGAATTTGAGGATGGGTTTCGGTCTAAAAAGAAGGGGGTGGTGTTCCCAGTAAGAGGCCCGTCGATTGAATTGGTGAAGCACTGGGTTTGGTTGTTTTACACACCACCTAGTGACCCCAATGCAATTGGCCATTTTAATCCTATTACAGACATCAGTAGAGATCTGGGGGGTGGTAATAAAATGGGGGTACGTTTCTACTGTCCAACATGCCTGTCTCGATTTTGGACAGAATTAAAGTTGCAAAATAATATGAAACACTGTAGACGGCATGGCTACCAGTCTGTTGAGACGGTTTCGGGGGATAGGGCCATTTTACGCTTTAAAAATTTTCAAAATACCCTCCTCCAGAGCAATAATATCTCTTTGGATTGTGAAGCGAAGCTAGTGGAAGTGAACGATCATCAATTTCCAAATCGAATCAAAGAAAATCAATCCATTGCAGTCTCCTACGCCCATGCGCTAAAAGACAGTTTTAACACTATGTAGCTGTTAGAAATAGTTGAAACGTCGGATGAGGGAGATTGCGTGGTCAAGACACTTACTAAAGTAATTGGCAGTGCTATTGGCTCTATTTTTCGTTTGAAAAATACACATTACCCTATGTTGCTGTCTGCGGAGGATCGTCTTACGATTAAAAATAAAAAATATGCTGGGTTTGTAAGGGGGAGTTTGAAGAGGGGGATAAGGGGAAAGGGACTAGAGGGAAAAGAGGGGGGAAGGGGAAAGTCAGAGATCAAAATAACTTGTGGCAGGAAATATCATCGGGAGGGAGTAATTTTAGAGGGGTAGCGCATCAATCATGCAATATAAACGTTAGCCAGCAGTTTTTTATTCCAGTTTTTATTCATAATTCAAATTATGATTTAAAATTTATTTTACCGGTTTTGCACGTATGCACAGGGAGGGAGCGGGAGTAGATAGTTCATGGGTAAATAATTCATTTACCTATAACATCATTCCCAAATCAGATGAGAAGCTGGTGCTTCTCGAGTTGAAATGGCAGGTAGTAAATAATGGGCATACGTGGTGGAATAAAATCATGTTTTTAGATTCTTTTAGTTTTTTTCCTAAGGCATTGAGTCAATTGATTGAAGTGCAGAAAAGTGACAATTTTGATAGTTTTCTTTTTTTTAAACAGCACTTTCCAGACACTGAAATGTATGACCTATTGACCTGTAAAGGTGTATATGCATACGACTATTACTGTTCTGGCGCTCGCTTAAGCGAGGAGAAACTACCTCCAATTGAAGCTTTCTATAATTCACTCACCAACAGTGAATGCACAGCCGAGGAATATGAATTTGCCAAGAAGGTGTGGGCTAAAGGGAATTGTAAAAATGGGTGGGATTATTGTAGACTCTACTTGGCCAGTGACGTTTTAACTCTGTTAGATATTGTCTGTAAGAACACAGATCAAATCTATTCAGAGTTTGGACTAGATATAGGATATTATTTTTCCACGCCACATTTGGTGATGGACTTGATTTTAAAAATTAGTAGGGAGGAAATAGGCTTAATAAATGATGTAGATCAACACCTTTTTGTAGAAAGATCAATGAGGGGTGGGTATGTTTTTCATGGGGATCGCCTTTTGACAACAGATCCAAGCGGACAAAACAGCACCGGTGTAAAGTCAAATGCAGTGTTCTTGGATATGAACTCATTGTACCCCTCGGCAATGTCTCACTATTCTTTGCCGTGTGGGAACTATAAATGGCTTGAGAATCCTTGTGGGTTCCCTGACATTAACACCGTTGAGGACAATGGGTCACAAGGATGGCTCTTTGAAACTGATGGTCACATTCCATTGGCGCTTCATGATTCAGTCAGAGATTTTGTTTTTCCCTGTATGAAGTGACCAGTGACCAAAGAATCGCTGAGCCCCTACAATCGATCATTGGTTGAGGATATGGGGATTCACTGGACCCCTCTAAGCAAAAACTGATTGCGGATCTGGACCCTAAAGAGAATATCGTTGTTCATCATGTGCTTTTGCACTGGATGGTGAAACAATGGTTTCAAGATCACCAAAATACATAGGGTCCTGCAATTCAGTCAAAAACCCTACTTAAAGACGTTTATCGACACCTTTTTTGATGAACGCTCTCGGGCAAACACTAAAGTAGAGAAGGAAATGTGCAAGCTCATTCTAAATTCAGCGTTTGGCAAAATGTGGGAAAGTGTACGAAACAGATCTCGTTGCGATGTCGTGACTGACCCTCAAGAGTGTGCACGAATTATTGCTGGCCCCAATTTTACATCGTTCACGAGCATAGAGGCGAGCATGGTTCTTCTACACATGAAAAAGAGAAACGTGGTACTGAACAAAAAAATAGCAGGAGGTAGTTCAGTACTTGAAATTTCCAAAAAGCTCATGTTGTCGTTTTTTTACAATGTGTTCAAGGTGCAATGGCCACGGGAGGGGAAGGTTCAAGTTTACTATTGGGATACATATTATCTGCTGTTAAAAGTAAAAACAGAGGCTTTATTGGGAGATTTAGAAAATGGGGAAAACATCAGCTCGCGGATGGATTTCACTAACTGGAATCCGTACCTCTACCCCGAGTTGGTGAAACGTCAAGCTCCCAATCAGCTACTAATGTTAAAATCAGAGACGGGGAGTGATTTGATATCCAAGGGGGTGTTCCCGGGTCCTAAAGTTTATTGCGTGGAAACTCATAACAGGGATGTAAAGCAGGCGTGTAAAGGGGTGCCTACACATTTTGTAAAGAACAATTTCAACATTAGTGTGTATAGAAAATGTGTCGAGAGTAGCCTAGTGCCGAGAGCACAAGTGCTTGCAATTCGCTCTCTACAGTACAGAAATTATACTGTAAGAGTGGAAAAGAATGCAATGTCATGTATATCCGACCAAGTCTTTGTGGTCGAGAATGGTGTAAGTGTACTACCCCATGGCCACTACCGTACTTAAGACCGGGTTGAATGCAAAGACTATCGCAATCAACTTGGTCTGGATAAATTAACCTAACTCAAACCTGAATGGTCTAACCTAACCTAACCTTTCATGAATTAATTGCTCTAACCTGTAGTAACGGCGACTATTGTATATATTTTTTCTACAGTGCCCCCCAGGGGGGGGGCGGTCTCATCCGTTGCCGGCTTTCGGCCCCGCGGCTCCCTGGAGGGTGGAGGGTATAAATTCATAGTGTTCAACTGTGCTATTTTAAGTTCATGTTCATGTTCATGTTTTTTCAAGTGTTGTACAAAAAGAGTGCTATTCTACAAAAATGTGTGTGTGTGCACAAATAGTGTGTTCTTGCTGGACAAAAATGTGTGTGCACAAGAAGTGTTCTTGCTGGACAAAAAGTGTTTTTTTATGACAATAAGTGTTATTATTGTACATATAGTGTCGTTGTTGTTGTTGAACAGAAGTGTTTTGATAATAAATGTTGTTCTTCATTTTGAATAGAAGTGTTTCATTTATCTTAATAAATGTTGTTAATGTTTGAACAAGTGTTTTTATGTCAATAAATGTTGTTCTTGTTGAAGAAGTAGAGTTTCTATGTCGAATAAATGAATGAAATATTGTTTTTGTTGTTCTTGTACTAGATAGATATAAGAAAAAAAATACTACTACTTATTCAATGGACAAGTATGGTTAGTTGTAGTTCGACTGTTGTCAATAGCAGCAGCAGTATGTATCAATTTAAAACACCATTCAGGTCATTTCTGTGTGGTCCATCAATATCAGAGAAAACGACACTTTTAGCTAAAATAATTCAAAATTGTAATAAAATGTTTTTGGGAAAACCAAAGAAAATTTATTATTGCCATAGTATTTGGCAGGAGTCTTGCGATCAAATAAAAGCTATTGCCACACCCATACAAATACAATTCATACGGGGACTTGATGTCCATTTAACAGAATCCATTGTTCAATGGATTTGGCTGAATCCATTGAACAGTTCTAACACGAAATGCTACAGCCGTTTACCGTTCGCTTTCATCATGAAAACATTTCCATAACCCTAGTTCTACACAATCTGTTTCATCAGAGCAAATGTATGCGAACCCTTGCTTTGAATTGCACCATCTATACTATCTACCGAGTTGTTCGTGATTCTAGCTCACTAATAACTCTCAATAAGCAAATATATCCCGGCGCCCCCAAATTTCTGCTGTCAGCGTACACTCAGGTGAGAAATAAGCCCTACGGCTACATTTTGCTAGATCTTAATCAGAGCACACCCGAGGATCTACGTGTAGTCACAGATATTTTCGACAAAGAAATTACTGTATATCTGCCGGTGAACAGTAGAAACAGCTATTAGTTTCCATTATGACACTGAAGAAACTACACGAACAACGGCATTTATTTTCCATTTTAGGCACTTACAAAACCTCCACTCAGGAAGGCCATACTAAAACATGGTGTTGACAATGATTTCATTAATCTAATATCTGAACTTTGTTTAAATTTAACTGAGGGCAATGTACACTTGCTAGAAGGTGTTAGACAACAGACAAAGCAACATCGTTCCACTGTACGCGCCTTGGATCGCAAAAACAAGGGAAAATTTTCTAAAAGAAAACGCCTCCTTCAAGCGGGCGGTAGCTTTTTTACACTTTTACTGCCAATCATTGCAGGACTTGTAAACAGTTTTCTCTACAGAATGGCTAAACCCTATAAATTGACGCCATTTGAACTTGTCCTCTCGCCAGTGGAACATTTTGAAGACAATCTAAGCAAATTCATTAATGATGAGAATATTGCCGATGACAAAAAGCTAGTTTTACTTCAAGATGCATTGCGACGTGTGGACAAACATAGACCTTATCGTGAGCGATCCGCCACCATCGCTATCACAGATCCCTCTAAACAGGAAACATCCCCTCAAAATTCTGTGCAATCAAAGGAGAAGGAATTGAATTCTATAGTGTCGACAATCGGAAACCTATTGCCAGTGACCTATCGAGAACAGAGTAAAAGAATATTATCATATCTCATGTTGGGAAGTGGTGGTAATGATCAAGTTCAAGTTGACAGCGCAGGGAAATGAATTATAAATCAGGGGAAAAGTTATAATCTAGTTGATTTAATTTGCGATATGGTGACGAATCGTAAAGGACTTTTATCATTTGACAATAATCTATACACCTTTCTTAATACTTCGAACTTCCCCGAAAGTCTTATTGGCAATAATCAAATTCTAAAGAAAGTAAGAGAATATAGTCCTCCAAAAACGCCAGCGCCACCAGCATTTAAAAAAGAAGAAGATTCAATATTGGAAAATGTTAGCAGCAGCAGCAGCAGCAACAGCAATGATTTTATAACACCTGTGGCTAGTCAAAAGCGCAGACGGATTGGTTCACCCTACAGCGTGCAAAAGGGAAGTGGACATTACTCTACGTGTTTGCGTTCAAAATGGTTGAAGTTCTGAAGCATGTCTATGAAAATATTGGTGAAGCGGGAGGTATAAGTTCCCCCAAAACGCTTTCTAAAGTTGCTTCTGACATAGACAGCGGCAGCACATTAAAAAAAGCAAAAGAGTATCTACAGAATGAACCAAGCTACACGCTGCATTGGAATCGCAGGCTTCGTGGCTAACAATATCGACAAACTAAAGCCTTTTTCCCTCTGCATATAATGCAAACCGATCTTTTAAGTTTAGATGCAATTCAACGGCGTCACAATGCGCCCTACAAATATATTCTAGTGGAAATCAGTGTATTTAGTCGCTATGCCTATGCCATTCCATTACTTTCACAGAGAGGTGTTGAAGTTGCTCATGCTTTAGAAAGTATTCTTAAACAGGATTGCTATAGAAAAATTCAATCAGATCGTGGTAGCGAATTTGTTATTCCCAATGAGCAAAAAATTCTACCGAAATATAATAAAACAGTCCATCATGTCCAAAATCTAAAAAAGGCTGCATTGCCTGAGTGATTGAATAGCACGTTTCGTCTATTAATTTCCAGATATTGCACACCGAAAAATAAATGCTGTTTTATGTATAATTTAGATAAAATCTTGCAAATATACCGCCATCGACCCCAACGTTCCCTGTCCAACTCAAGCTTTCGGGAAGTTCATTGTAGTAAAATACAATTGAAGCTTTTCTATACTAATAATCCAGTAAAAAAGAAAAAAATTTGAAGAAGAAGAAATTCAATGTTGGTGATACTGTTCGAATTGATAGAACCACCAATATTTTTGAAAAGGGGAATTATTTATGGAACACTGAACTTTTTAAAGTGTCCAAAATCCTTAACACCGAACCCACATTATATCGACTGCGAGACACTAAAGATGTGGTGATTCTCGGCGGTTTTTATGAATATGAAATGCAAAAAGTTAGAAACACTAGTGAAATCTATCAAATTGAAAAGATATTAAAGAATCGTACTCGCAGGGGCAAGAACCAGTTGCTTGTTCGCTGGCTAGAATACAACTCTGATTTTGATTCTTGGGTCAGTGCTGAAGATACTAACAATGCCAAATTTTTTATGTGACTTTCATGTCCAATGTTTCTGATCCCCTCTACAATAGCTTGAATAGAACAAGTGATTTTTGGACGAAACCCTCCCCCACCATCAAATTCGACGGCGCGTATGAAGTGGCTCTTGTCGACTGTATTCTCAAACATACCTATGACATCCTGAGAAAGGATCGTAAATATGAAATAAAAATTAGACCCTAAAATTGGCCGCCACCACCCTCAGGTGATCAAGAACAAAGTCAAAGGATCAATTGGATGGATTATCCATATATTGAATTACCCTACGAGGAACTCACCTGTATGAATGATTTATGTCGTTCTATTAATAAAAGAATTTCCGCTCGTAAAAAAGAAGCTTTTTATTTCAACTATTCAAAGGAGGATGGCAAGATATTAGTTTACCTATTGCCAATGAAAAGGTTATTCTCAATGATAATCTAAAGGATGTTCTTGGCTTTAAGCTCAATATAATCAATGGTAATAGTGCCGGAAATACTAATTTTATTTTTGCAGAATACCCGCCTGCCTTCTCCACGGACACATGTATATTTCTCTACGCTTCATTTGTGGAAACATCCCAGGTTGGCAATAGGAATGTTCCCCTCTTACGAGTTCTTGAACAAAAAACCAATCAAGAACACGTTCACCACTGCAATATAAAGCATCTTCAGTATAGTCCCGTAAACACTTCCTGTTTGGAAATCTGTTAGTTAACACTGAGAAATGACTAAGCTGATCCCCTAGCAATTTCAAAAGGTTTGGCTGTGATTACATGCAATTTTCGTCCCATCGTTCAAAAACAAGATGTCTAATAGAAAAGTGGTATTCATTTCTCCTGATATTGACTGCTATGTTAATACTCTTGGCCCAAGACAACATGGCAATGGAATGAACTATTACAAAGTCGCTCATCAATGTCTGGCTACGGTCTTGGTAGTTGGTTTGCTAAGCTGTTTCGCTCTTCACTACCTCTGGCTAGAAAATATCTTGTACCGGCTGCGACAGATTTTGCATCCTCTACACTATACGATTGGGGCTCTGGCAAGGATTTTAAAAAAGGGCTTCGGAAAATCTCAGGTCCAATGCGCGAACCTTTGGCGAGAGATTAAAACAAAATGGAAAAGGTTTAAAAAGGTCGAGAAACAATGCATCACTCATCAGTCTCTACTCAGGTCAGAAACGAAAGACATCACCCTTGTCAAAGAAAAAAAAGGAAAAAGCCGACACATATTGTAAACAGTAGAAGAAGAAGCCCCAGGAAGAGAATTGTTAGATAAAAATTAGATTTCTTTTCCTAAGATGTCCTACCTACCGCATAAGGATTCTCAACCTTCAATCACCTCCTCATTGAATATATTCAATGCAGAAAATGTTGATGTGAGTGTCACGCATGGATACTATGAACAATTTTATCCTCAAAAACCCCTCTCCGATAATATCCAATTTTAAATTTATTCCAATGAAGACTATTTTATGGACATGTCTTCGACATTTATAGATTTACAAATGAAAGTCCGGAAATCCGATAATACATTGCCAATTCTTGCCGATGGAATATCCTATCAAAATTGTATGTCATATAATTTATTTCGTCAAATCAGTGTCTACATCAATGGCACGTTGGTGAGCACAAGCAACAATCTCTCAAATTATACGAGCTATATGCAATTCATACTGATGACACCCAAGTCATACAAGGAATTGAGAGGCACCTCCAATGGATATGAATATATTACTAATACTGATAGTACAGATGCACTTAAAAATGCTACAAGTAGGGAATTACATCTAGTTGGTAAAATATATCATGAAATATTTAATATACCCCAATGGCTACCACCCAATATTAAAGTGGATATAAAATTGACACTTGCTCCATCCAATTTCCTTTTACGAAAGGAACTTGTTGCCAATCCTGATGTAACTCTCTCCCTCACCTCGGCAGTACTTCATGTACGCAAATAAAAGGTTATGAGTTCTATTGCTTTGGCAGTGGAAAAACTGAGAGTCAGTGGAAATAATATTAAACTACTTGTTCCTCATACAATCACCAATCTGCGTCATATTACCACGGGGTCACGCACCTTCACCGACTCATCCTTTATCAATGGCGAAATTCCGTCAAAACTCGCTTTGGCATTTGTAAAAAGCGCTATTGAAATAGGATCGTGGACTGGATGCCAACATAAATTCGAGATGTTTGGGCTTTCATCTCTTATCTGCAAAGTAAACGACATCCCACTCTACAATCTATCTTTTGATAAATCCTACAGAACATTGTATGAGTTGACCATGCAATCCCTTGATCATGATTCCCAACTATTTGAAAATGGTATAACCGAAGAAATGTTTGCTAAAACACATGATATCATTGTATTGGATTTGTCTGGCACGCAGGATATGAGTATAGTACGTACCGGGAATGTGCGTTTAGATTGTACATTTGCCGACCCGTTAGCTGAGAGTGTTGCAGTAAGTTCGCTAAATCAATATGAAACCTACTGGGAAATCACTCCCGAAGGCAGTGTTCTACTAGACTTGGCTCCATGAACACCAGTCAAATAATCAATGTATTTAATACGGACCCCTACATGTCCCAGTACAGATCCTATTGTCTGCCCTCGGACTTTCTTGGAAAAATTCAAAGTGGCAACAATACCCTAATTATTGTTAATAGCTATCCGTCGACTGTGCTGACGGGTCATTGGCTGTGCATCTTTCAAACAATGAAGACGATTGAATTTTTTTATCCTCTTGGCCTACCCTATACATTCTACGCACCACACATCAGCGATTATATTGAGAGCAGTGGGAAAACTATTATTCAAAATCAGAAGAGAGTGCAGGATCTGACGACTAAAAGCTGTGGCTTCCATGCACTACTATATTTTGTGTTCCGATGTCGTGGCTATACTTACGCGCAGTTTCTCAACATTTATTGTGACAATCCATGTCTGAACGATTTTCTAGTGGAAAATATCCTCTCAGACCTGTATAATATTGATTTTAGTGCCCTAAGAGTAAAATGCTTAAAAAATGTATGTGAATTTGTTTATTAATAAAATGTATATATACAACAATGTCTTTATTCTTCACTTTAGATTTCTTCTTCTTTGGTATATAGGCAACTGTCTTGAACCACTAATGCTGGTAAATCATTTGGATTCACAGTATATTCATCTTGATTGACTGCAAAATCAGGGTCACATTTTCTACAGTAGAATGTGACTTTAATCTCGATATATCTCTCTGTATAGTCAATAATACCATTTGTATTCATATTGTGAAATTCAATAGTTTAAATCTGTTTATTTGATGCAATATCACATACTGTGTTTTCAAATGGTGAATCACATTCAATAACTGCCAAATAAAAATCACTAGGTTTATAGTCATAATAGGCAGTGTCGTCACAACGATGACGTAGAAACCATATTGTCTTGTTACCCCAATAGTTGAATCGTAGACCAGATTCTTCCTCCCAGAAGAATTTAAATCCACGACGATACCAATCTCGTAGAAATAAACTAAAATTACTTTTGGGATTCTTTCCAATCATGGCGGGGTAAGTATTCTCCCACTGATCACATTTGTCATAGTGACAATTGGAGCACAGACGCCCTCTAGGGTGAGATGCACAAATCTCTTCAAGACATGAATTACATCCTTTGGACCAAATTGATTTTGAATTTTGGACCAAATTGATTGGATAATTACAACAATAATAGCAGACATGTACAATTAGCGATATAGTTTATTGTCTTCGATATGCTGCACTAATGCACTTAAAGCACATTGAAGTCTATTCACATGTGCTATATCAACTTTTGCAGCGAAAGATAATTGATCCTCCATTTTAAATTTGCTCAAGGATATCACATATCTTGCATATACTACATCCAATTCCAGACATAGCCGTGATCCTCTCGTGATTTCCACCGCAATATTTGGGGCTCTTGTATTATTGCTACCAACTCCACTATCAACTTCTAATAGGGTAAACATTCCACTCATCATCAGCACAAATATATCCAAACTGTTCTCGAATTCTCGAGTTCTTGAATTCTATTCACACACTAATATAAACTATAGCAAAAATCCTTTCCTTATATTCTCTGCAATCCTCTCCCACTAGTATTTCCGACCCCCTGATTGGTCTAGAAGGGGACAAGTGATCCTGTGTCCCGTTATCGAATCAATACATTCCCCCACCGATTATGTAAATCAATTTCTCGGAAATCCACTTCCCCTTCGATTACGCAATCAATTTCTCAGAAATTCACTTCCCCTTCGATTACGCAATTAATTTCTCAGAAATTCACTTCCCCCTCGAGTCCTTGATCAATACATCTCTCTCCCGTTACTGCGCATGTGCAAACTTCCCACCGGAGACAATACACTTGGAAACAACAAATAAATTGAAATTGACCCCATTAGACTCGGTCGATAATCCTTGAATAAATTATAACCTGTCGGCGTTAGACTAAATTATAGATGGCAGCACGGTGTTCGTACCGGAGCCATTGTGCCCTTCCTACTGAGATGGGTTATTAAGTGATAGAATTTTTCAATCCTGATGTAATTTTCGGTCTCTCCAAACTGGAATTAAATAGGTAACGACCTTCCAATCTACCAAACACTGAAAAAATTAAGATTTTGATTCTTCATCCCCCCTCTGACCTTGTTTGGGTGGAAATGGGGTATGGGGTCCATAAACAATAGTATTTTCCAATTGTGATGTCATTTTCTAGCTCACCAGACTTGAATCAATGGGAAAAGACCTTTCAATTCAGAGAATATTACAGAAATTTAAATTCAAGACCCCCCCCTTTCCCCCTTTTTCCGATAAATAAAAGTTCAAATAGGGATAAATCTGTTATTTAAGGCTTAAAACAAATTTGCCTGGTTCCGAGGGAAAAACAGTGCAGTGGATTGATACTCTGCTTGGTAATCTGGGTTTTCTTTTCATTTCATTTTCATTTATTTCAATAATAAAATAATAAAGAAGTTTTATTTCAGCTGCTCAAAGGTCGGGCGACAGGCTTGTTACCTGTCTCTGCAAAAATAGACCCAGTAACTGAAATGTCGATTTGACACCCAACGGGCCGTCAATGGCCCTAGAAATATTCTCTTTTCTTTTTCTTCTTGTGATCAAATAAAAAACAGTTTTTTAGTACTTTAAAAAAACTTCTTATTCTAATTAACCAGCCCCTGTGCTTTAGGAGTCGTTTTAAAGAATTAGGACAACAAGTCAAACTTTAGCGTAAGGAGTGTGGTGTTGAGGAGGGGGTAGCATCCCTCATATACGTACAATTTCTGTCCATCTTGAGTTTTATTGTTGGTCCTTACTTTCAGATGATAAAACTTGTTTTTTATTTAATGTCTGATCCTTTTCCAAATAATACTAAGAAATCCTTCTCATCCATCAATGGAAAATTCTCCCCAAGAAAAATTCTACCATTGAAATTTGCCCCCACGTAAAATCTCTCCGGACAATTTCACCCTCACTGAAAATTCCCCCTGGATAATTTCCCGCGCACAATTCCGCCTAGAAAATTCTCCTTAGCCTACTTTTATTTGAAAAAAGACTTGTATTCATTGAATCTCTGATTGTTTTTTAAATCATGCGGGAAATTTCCCCTTCATAGAATTTTCTTTCGGAACTCCGACCCTCTCGCCCAATGGACAGTTGCTTCCACGGAAAATTTCCCCATGGGGAATTTCTCCCGCGAAAAATCCAATCCTTATGGGAAAATCCTCCAGAAAATTTCAACCCCGCTGAAAATTTCCCCGGGACAATTACCCTGGAACATCTCCAAATGTAAAATCGAACCACCAAAGAGAAAGTAAGACAAATAAAAAAAGGATTTCGTACAGGAATTTGGGAAAATTCTTTCCGTGTAAAACTTCCTCTGAAAAGTTCACCCACGGAAATTCTCACTGTAGAAAATCCCCCAAGCAGAAAATCCCCCCTCCCCTCCCCTAAAAAAAGAATGTCAGTATACTTCCACATAGCAAATACTATGTGAAAACAATAGGCAAATCTCACAACTTACAGCCCTTTCCTCAGGGGCTTTCAGGGTCATGTCATACAGATAGTTATTGGACCTTCTAACTATGTTGAATAAAATGACTCCCAAAATTTGGATGATTTTGGTAAAAAGTGGGTGTGGTACTGTGGTACATCTTCCCTCTCCGTCTTTCTTTCTTTTGCCGAGTAACGATTTATATTAGTTATATTTACTGAATTGTATTATACATATTTTCTTTTATATTTACAATATTGAAAAACAAAAATTACAAAGAAGTAAAATCTTGAATTGCTGAGTTTTCAGCAATTAATATTATTATATATCAAATATTCAGTTTTAGTCGTTTCCAGGGACAGTTCTAGACTCATATAGTTTTCAAGAAAACACAAATGACACAATATGCTTTTACGGTTAGGGGAGGGGAAAGGGGACAGTAGCCAAAATACTGTTTGTAGTGATTTTTGTTCGTTTTATGTTTGACTTGAATATTTTATTTTATTTTTACTCGTTTTAAGTTTTATTTATTCATTTATGTTACTACCTGTTATCTGTATGTTTGCTGTTTATTTAATTTGTGTTCCTTTTGGGTTTCATTTATTCTTTAATAGTAATTTCTGGTCGTTTTGAGTTTGAATTATTATAAGAATTTATTTTGCTGGTTTTAAGTTTAGTATGGCTCTACTATTTTTTGGAAAACTTCTTTTTCGGCAAGGTTTCTTAATTGATTTCTCCGTAAAATGATATCTGACTCACTTCTATAGGTAATTGTTCAATTAAAGTTATTGCCAAAATTAGCCTATTTTGTTATGTTTCTGGAAATTTACATTGATGGTAGGTCCGAGTTAACACGACTGGAAAAAGCCTTAAACGATGAGCATGAAAAAGGATAGCATCTAACTCAAAGGGAGGTATATAAAATATGTTATTTGTGTCATAGTAATTATTGTGTTCGCAATTGTGTTGTTTAAGAGCTTACTCTTCAAAGACAAAGCCATAATCAGGTGATCCAGAAAACGAGTTCATTAAAAGTACTACTTTCGTCGAATTGTAAGTTGCAATATTCTGTTCAAAAATGTCAGTATGAATTAAAGCAAACTATGATGTCAAAAAGATCATCAGAGGTGTAAATGCTGATAACCAGATGGATATATTAGCATACCTATTCCCAAGGCCGTGTCAGGGGAGGGGTTAGGGGGTTTGAGCCCCCCCCCTCCCTCGATATCTTCGTCCGACTCGTAAAACGTAACAAAAATGCATATAAAAAAGTTTTGTGGTGCGTTTTTACAATCATTGTCCCCCCCCCCTGAACCAAGAATCCTGGATACGGCCTTGCCTATTCCTCCCAAAAAATCTGGAAAATGAAATAAAAATAAGTCATAATCTAAATCGCCGGATCAAAGAGCCAATTTTCGGCTCTTGGCAAAGAGTTGGCCTTCGCAGACTCTTTGCCAAGCCTTCCTTGCAAGATCAACTAAAGCTTAAGGTCCACCAAAGACACTAATTAATGTCTTACCAATCATGCATGTGAATTCGACTTCAAAGAAATATCTCATCAGAGTGTCTGAACGAGTATATCCTAAATTGCTATATGCAGTTAAAACAACCTACCGAAATAATTCAGGGTTTGCCGAATTTGCTCGTCAGTAAATGTGACTCCTTGCTTATTTGCTCTTGTAACTGGAGGAGGGATAAACCAGTCAGCTTCTTTGTAGCCTGGAAAAGTAGTGTTAATATTAGAAACTAAAGATTAGTCACAGTGATGAAAGTAGCAAAGAGGTGAAGCCATCTGTGATCTGAGTGGCAATCAATTTAAAAGTATCAAAAATCACTATAATAAGCTTCCCAGTTGCAGAGGAAGTAATGCCACATGGTGGCACATTCGCTCCTGAAAAGTCACATAGTCCATAGAAGATTGATGGTTAACATGGAAATTTATCTTAAGTCTTGATTTAACTAAGGTCATTCAATTGATTTTTCATGAAATCATGTTAGGTAATGCATTACTGCGCATCAGCTATTATGAAGGAGGGGTGGTGGTTCATCGTGTAGGCAGGGAAGAGGAGCAAGACGCCTAGAAAAGCGCGTTCCAATGTCTAAATTGTCCAGCTCTGTATGAGTCTTCAGATAAGTATTGAAAGGGGTATGGGGGAGAGGGGGAAGGGGGATAGGAATTAATCTTTCATCTCCTTTCATTTAAACTAATCCTAAATGAGAGTTTCTGCGGGGTGGTACTTCCCTTCTTATTGCAGAAAACTGTTTTCGACATTTAGTTTAAAGCTCCATTTAAATAAATTGATTTGCTTCACATTTCATAAAATTATATATAATGATTTACAGTGCACATCAGCTATTATGGAGGAGAACGGTGGAGAGAACATTTTTTAGAGGAGGACAGATACCTCAAAGAGTGCCTTTGAATGCGTAAATATGTTATATACTAACTCTGGAGTAGAATGGGGGGTACCAGCGCGACGAGTACCACGTGGTTTATGGTTTTCTCAGTGAGAATGAAAAAACAGGACTTTTCTCACATGGAAAAACATGAATTTTGTCACATTTATGGTTGTTTTCTTGGATGGTTATGTGTGCTGTTCGATTTATTTGATGTTTTTCTCGGATGTCAACATCAAAATTATGGATGTTTTATGGTTTTTGTCAGTGAGAATTTGATAAACAGAAATTTTTTCACATTGATGTCTGTTTTCATGGATGGTTATGTGTGTTGTCCGATTTATTTGATGTTTTTCATGTCTGTCTTATTGATGATCCAGAAATAGTATTTGATGTTGTTGTTCAAGCCAGATGTCATGACATTCCCGGAAACAGTTAGATCACATGTTTCCTTCTCAGCCAATCAGCGAGTCGGATACATCCTCCTTCTCAGCCAATCAGAGGCCTGCTTATATATGATTTCCCCGTTACATAACAATTCGCCCTTGAGATTTCGTATATAACGGACATACAATGTGATTAAATTATCAGAAAGTTCCAGAACACAATGGATAGAACACCTGAAATTATTGATAAACTTGAAGCCTTGGCAGCCACAATTAGCAATGTAAGTTCTGTTTTCATTTTTATTTTCAAAATAAAATTGTTTTCCGTGGTCACTCTCTACTATATTCGGGTAACCCCCCCCCCAAGTCAAACATCCCTCGCTGATGAGTATAATCTTGCAAAAGCGGAAAAGCTGCTGTGGTTTCGGTATGTAACAACCCTCCGTCCTTCCCCCGCTGTTTACGACCTTAATTCGCGCAAAAAGAAATAATTTTCTTTCGTTAAATTTATGCAATTTTAAGTGTCTATATACTAGCTAAAAGCGATCATTGACTTCCGTCACTGTTGTTATTAACCTAACCTGGTTTTGACATAATGCTCTACGCGAGGTTAAAATTAGCTGTCACCTCTTTTCCTATGTGTTTACGAACGCGGCAGCCCCAGTCACCCGGCCCTGTTTCTCCGTCCAAATTAAATACATCCAATATTTTCTGTTCCCCTCCAAACCTACCCCCCCCACCATTGTTTTAAAATCCCAAATTCTCGCAAAAAGAAATAATTATCATTTCGTTAAATTTATGCAATTTTAATTGTTCTATATCTTAGCTAAAAGCGACCACTGACTTCCGTCACTGTTGTTACTAACCCACTCTGGTTTTGACACATAGCTCAAGTACGAGGCCTAGAATGAGC
Organism: Artemia sp. Qi Xiang Cuo; assembly: GCF_049724085.1. Taxonomy (NCBI): domain Eukaryota; kingdom Metazoa; phylum Arthropoda; class Branchiopoda; order Anostraca; family Artemiidae; genus Artemia; species Artemia sp. Qi Xiang Cuo. The sequence continues at coordinate 30,261,944 of NC_142805.1, forward strand.
TGTCACCCTTGGGCCTCTGTGCTTAAGAGTGCAGTAGACAAAATCAAAAGGACATTTTTCTCTGACAAAATTAAAGCAGTGTGAGGCAATTGTAATATTTAGGCGAAGACGCACTGCGCTCTGTAGTAGAATAGACACAGATTATTTTCCTGATTTATTTCGATAAAGTTTCTTTTATATTACCGGGAGGGGAGCGTGAATCCAGTATTTTTTGCTGGGGGGGGGGTTAGCACTTTTAATAGTGACAAAATAGAAAAGATAATTGTTTCTTACCTTAATTGCTTCTTCATCATTTTGTGATTTTAGCTATAACATTTGAATAAAAGGTAGTAAGATATGGCTTTCGCTTGAATAAAACACATGATTAACTCAATGAGAGGGTAGACTTAGGGTGGGTTAATTTTCCTAAATTTAGGGGGAGAGAATATGGGTTTTTTGCTTTACTAAATGCAATACTTTTCTAAACAAAATCGTAGTTAATAACTTTCTTTCTGTAAAAAAGGGGCAAATTATTTAAATGCTAATTTTTTCTCTTCTTTTTAAGGCAAATTGTGAAGAATGCCAATCGCCAACACCCGCTAAGAA